>NW_019402147.1:0-19335 GCF_000591075.1 Eurytemora carolleeae
ATCTATCCGAATATTATCTATCTATCTATCTAGGAATATATCCGACTAATATGTATCTATCTATGTATAAATATATCCGACTATTATCTATCTATCTATCTATCTATCTATCTATCTAATTATCTATCTAATTATCTTTCTATCTATCTATCTATCTATCTATGTATGAATCTATCCGAATATTATCTATCTATCTATGAGTATATCCGACTATTATCTATCTATCTATCTATGAATATATCCTACTATTATCTATCTATCTATCTATGAATATATCCGACTATCTATCTATCTATCTATCTATGAATATATCCGACTATCTATCTATGAATATATCTGACTATTATCTATCTATCTATCTGCTCCAAGATGCATGACAATCATAAATTATGTATTATGATGAAATTAGGTATAATCTCACAAGATTTATGCAGGGAAAACTGAAATCTTTAAATCTTATTCTGAGCAATGCCGGAGCTATCCTTGTTTTTCCTTCAGAAATTGAAATTTAAAATTGTGGTTTCACAGTTACTTTCGAATTTGTACATGAGAGACATAGGGTTAAATTGTATTTTTTTGGCAGAAAAACGACGATATCTTCCATATACCGTTGTGAATCAGATATACCTCACTAAACATGGAAGGTTACTGAAGATTATATATTTCTTTAACAAACCAAATGTTGTCAGATGAATGCAGAATTTCAAAATGTTTCAAACAAAAGTATTTGTAATTATAATTATTGTCATTTTTTCGTTGTTTAACTATCCTTGTTTCTATCTACCTGTCTATCCGAGAAGATCCATCTATCTAATCATTTATCTATATATCTGTCTATTTTCTATCTTTCTATCTATCTAGTTATTCATCTATCTATCTATTTGTCTTATCTTATTATTGATTCATTTTTCTATCTATCTAAATATTCATCTTAACCATCTAACCATCCATCTATCTGTGTTTATTCTATCTTTTCATGCAGTAATTGGGTTAATAATCTTTTAACAATATACCAGGATGCAGAGAGCATTATATAAAGGAAACTAATTAATCCTGAATGAACCTTAATATTTATTTTTATGATATGTCTCCAAATCTATTCAATTCTCAACTTTTGATCTAGATTTATTTATGATTTATCTAGGAACAAACTACAACTCTATCGTAACTACATTTATCTAGGAACCTATCTATCTAACTGCTTTTATCTAGGAACCTATCTACCTAACTTTACCTCTATCTACCTAGGTACCTACCTACCTTACAATACCCATATCTACCTAGGTACCTAGCTACCTTACAATACCCATATCTATCTAGGTACCTGTCTACCTAACTTTTACTCTATCTATCTAGGTTCGTATCTACCTAACTTTTACTCTATCTATCTAGGTACCTATCTACCTAACTATACCTCTATCTAACTTTAACTCTAGTTATCTATCCATCTATGATTGCTTTTAAGGCTTATCAAATATCTTGAATGTTTAGAAGCATATGTATACTCATACCTCATACCCAAACAGACAGGGGGCGGGTGAAAGAAAGTGGAGGGAGGAATGGAATTAATTGATCTTTTCAGATTTTCTAATTGATCTTCTTAGATTTTCTAATTGATCTTCTTAAATTTTCTAATTGATCTTCTTGATTTTCTAATAATTCTTGATTTTTTCATTGATCTTCGTAAATTTTCTAATTGATCTTTTCAGATTTCCTAATTGATCTTCTTAGATTTTCTTATAGATTTTCTAAGGTTTTCTTATTGATCTTTTTATATTTCCTGATTGATCTACTTAAATTTTCTTATTGATCTTTTAAATTTTCTAATTGATCTTCTTAAATTTCCTTATTAACCATAAATTAGGTTTTCTATTTGATCTTAACTTAGATTTTCTAATTGATCTTAACTTATATTTTCTAATTGATTTTGACTTAGATTTTCTAATTGATCTTCTTACATTTTCTACTTGATCTTAACTTAGATTTTCTACTTGATCTTAACTTATATTTTCTAATTGATCTTGACTTAGATTTTCTAATTGATCTTCTTACATTTTCTACTTGATCTTAACTTAGATTTTCTAATTGATCTTAACTTATATTTTCTAATTGATCTTAACTTAGATTTTCTAATTGATCTTAACTTAGATTTTCTAATTGATCTTAACTTAGATTTTCTACTTGATCTTAACTTAGATTTTCTAATTGATCTTCTTCTTGGGTCCTCTTATTGATTATTGTTGTAAAATTGTGAACGAATTACGAATACCTCCGCCCCCCCCCCTCTATTATAATGTTGAATACCTATAGAATAAAATATAGTCGACTGCTAGTTCTCGCATATTGCTCAGATTAATTTGTTAAAAAATGCTTTAATGTTTTTTTAATTTGAAGTTTATAGTTTACACATTGCTCTAGTTTACACATCATACTTTTTCACCGACGAAAAGGAGGTTAAATAAAAAATCAAAATTTGGAAAATGTATTTTTGAACGTAGACTACAAATTGGGAAAATGATAATATTGAAATATATTTTTGAGAGATGATCAAATAAAATATAAAGTTCAGTGATAGATGAGATATAGATGTTTGCATAAATTATGAAGAATAGAAAGTGACCAGTAAAGCTTCAGAGTGTACAGTGACCAAGTTGGCATGCAACCTGCATAATTAAATAATTTATCTATTTATTCATCTATCCATTTATCTATCTATCTATCTATCTAATTATCAATCTATCTATCTATGAATCTATCCCACTATTAGCTATCTATCTAACTATCTATCTATCTATCTATCTATCTATGAATATATCCGACTATTATCTATCTATCTATCTATCTATCTATCTATCTATCTATCTAATTATCTATCTAATTATCTATCTAATTATCTTTCTATCTATCTATCTATCTATCTATGTATGAATCTATCCGAATATTATCTATCTATCTATCTAGGCTATCTATCTATCTATCTATCTATCTATCTATCTATCTATCTATCTATCTATCTATCTATCTATCTATCTATCTATCTATCTATCTATCTATCTATCTATCTATCTATCTATCTATCTATCTATCTATCTATCTATCTATCTATCTATCTATCTATCTATCTATCTATCTATCTATCTATCTATCTATCTATCTATCTATCTATCTATCTATCTATCTATCTATCTATCTATCTATCTATCTATCTATCTATCTATCTATCTATCTATCTATCTATCTATCTATCTATCTATCTATCTATCTATCTATCTATCTATCTATCTATCTATCTATCTATCTATCTATCTATCTATCTATCTATCTATCTATCTATCTATCTATCTATCTATCTATCTATCTATCTATCTATCTATCTATCTATCTATCTATCTATCTATCTATCTATCTATCTATCTATCTATCTATCTATCTATCTATCTATCTATCTATCTATCTATCTATCTATCTATCTATCTATCTATCTATCTATCTATCTATCTATCNGGTTGGGGGGATAGGGGTGTAAAAGGGACAGGAATGGAAGGGACAGGGATGGGAAAGGCATGGAATTGAAAGGGAACGCAAAGGGGGCGGAAAGGAACGGAACGGGAATAAAAAAACGAACGAAAAATCGGAAAACGTACGGAAATACTAACGGAAAACTAACGGAAAACGAACGGAAAACGAACAAATAGGTAACAAAAAGGTAATGTAAAGGAGACTGAAATGGACCAAAAGAGGACGGAAAATGGCAGAAAGGACGGAAAATGACAGAAAGGACGGAAAATGACAAAGAGGACAGAGAGGACAGAAATGACAGAATGGGCAGAAAGGACAGAAAGGACAGAAAGGACAGAAAGGGTAGAAAGGACAGAAAGGACAGAAAAGAAGATGGGAAAGGAGACGTGAAAGGGTGTGTAGGGAGAAGAAAAAGTAAATTGAAAAGGTGCAGGCTTCAGGGGCAGGTGAGATGAAATATAGAATTCAGTTTTATTGGTAAATCTGTTTGAAAATATACATTTAGGCACTTAATGTAATGTTCTAAATAGATGGATAAACATTAAAGGAAATTTAAATTTTTCTTAAACATAAAATTTTGCCGTTTTTCCTTTTTATTTCTTCCTCCCTCTCTTCTGTGGGGGCACCCCCCTCCCCTAAATAATCTCTTCTTTCCGATTCACCCTTTCTCTTTTTAGAATCACCAGAGTTGGAAACTTTAGACAAAGTAAACCTGGTTTTGATTTTTTCGAATCATTTCAAAAGTTTTCAGTGATATGTTTACAAAGACATTTTTTCTATTGACTGCGTTTATCTAAGAATTTGTCCATTTTATAACCCAGTTTCGTTGTTTTGTCAAAAGGTTTCCGGGTCTGAATGAAAACTGATATATCTACAGTCAGACAAAAACCGTGTTATCGCAATCAGCAAATTAAATTTAATCAAACATAATAAATAACTTCGGGAAACAAACGGAAAGGGAGAAATTTTAAGGAAAATTACGAATAATAGAAATATTATTTTTTTAAAAATCCCTGTAATTATTTATTTAGAAGTACTCTGAACTAATGTGTTGTTAATCTCAAGATTAAGTATTGATCTAAATGCCGATCAACGGATTAATTTGATTTCTCTTCGATATCCCCTGATGGTCATACCCTGCATGGGGATTATTTTATTCGAGAGAACATGTATTTATTCTCAAGATTTAAAAATGCCCACATTGGATGTCGAGTTCAAGCTTTTAATATTAACAATATCCACACTAAAGTCCTAACCGCAAGATCGATATAAATATTTGATCTAAGAGTTCTCCATAATATGTATGCACTTATATTAGATTATTTTAGTTATGGACAAATTATTTCACCCAAAATAAATAAATAAATCCCAATAATGATTCATAAAAATGATAAACTCTGGCCTGTTTAGAACATTAGAGAAACGATAAAACTCAATATTAGTTTTATATGTAGTTTCAAGGGACCGTTTGTTTTAAGTCATGTACGATTCCCATTAATACCCCTAACCTTCTTTTTTAGTAAAATTCATGAAGATTTTTTTTTGTTAGAAAAATAATTACTAATAGTTGGGTTTCATCTACTTATCTATGTATCTATTTATCTATTTAATTTTTTGTCTATTCATCTATTTATTTTTTGTCTATTTATCTATAAGGTTGTTTGCTACTGGGGTACCTATGATTTTCATGTATCTATCTATCTATTGATCGATTCTATTTATCAATTCAACTATTTATCTCTTTATCTATTCATCTATTTATCCAGTCTTTTTATCTATTCATCTATTTATCTATTCATTTATTTATCTATTTATCTATTCATCTATTAATCTATTTATCTATTCATCTATTTATTTATTCTTCTCTTTATCTATTGATCTATTTATCCAGTTTATTTATCTATTCATCTATTTATGTATCAGGTTGTCTGCTACTGGGGTACGTGGGCTAACTATAGGCCTGGAGAGGGGAAATTTACTCCAGATCATGTTAATCCTGATCTCTGTACTCATCTTATATACAGGTACAGTGGAATAGGAAGACGACTTTTAGATTTTACTTATGCTATTTTAGTAAATTCACTTCCGGGTGTGGCTATAGGGCGTCCCTAAAAGTTTGATTTGTTTTGAGTTTTTATAAGAAAATATTATTTTATAGATTTATATAAATATTCTTGAAGCGACCAGATATCGTCTTTGCACAGAAAGAGGAAATGCATGAATAAGAAGACATAAATCTGCAATTTATAGTCAGTAGGTTTTAAACAAATAGATATATATCTCCACATTTCCTGATCTGTGTTAGAGAAAGATGTTAAAATATTATTAATTTTCGGGAGAAAACCAAGATTTATCTTCTGAAGGGCACTTATTATACAATAATAAACTTGTTGTGGTTTTTTGAATATCAATTTTACATTTCATAGTTTTCTTTATTTAAGTATTTTTTTTCTAGTTTCGCCGGACTTGATTCAGAAACATGGACGATAAAAACCCTGGACGAATGGATGGATTTAGAGGTAAGGAAAATATGTCCAAGAACGTTGAATCTTGAAGGTACAGTTGGCGGAAAATTAAGAGACCCATTAAACTACAGTGGTAGGCGATTATATCCATACAATAAAGCCGACTTTCGATTTAAATTTTGATTTATATCAAGCTGTTAAACAGTGTCGATACGCATAAACATTGAAGTCGAGAGAAGCTGTTAATTAAAAAAGCTTCTCTTTGACTATGTGTAAACTTTTAATTCAAAAAAGCTTGCTACTAATCAAAATTTAAATAAAATTCGTCTTCATTATGTTTATAAAATCGCCTACCACGTTGTATAACCGATTTTAAGTGGTATCTTTAACCCTGTTCTAAAGAACATTAAGATATATATATTCCAGTTAATCCGTCTGAATTTGACAATGTTTTGAGTTAAAAGGTCGACTATAAATTTGATGACAGTCCCTTTAAAAGTGTTTGCTGAGCTTCGGTTGGGAAGAAAGATCCAGGAATTAAAGAAGGAAGTTCAAATTGCAAGGAATATTAAAGGAGTGTCAGGAGAGGATAAAATCAATATGNACAAGAAATGATCAGATCAGAAAAATGATGAGCATTGAAAAAAAGGACTGTAAGCGTAATTTTAAGTGGCTCTTCATGCAACGATGTCAATGTCCGATTTGCAACGTTACCCTTAAAACCTGAATCCATGGTTAAAAATGTGGAAGATACCGTCGTTTTTTTACTTGAAAGGTATTTAATTATGCCTGTGAGTTTAATTCACCATTGCTTCGCATAAACAAGAAATGTTCACATTACATTCGCAAAGGAAACCGCAAATGAAATAAAAAGTTTAAAGAAAAGAAAAACACTAGAAATTACGCTTAGAGTCCCTTTAAGGAGTTGAGGTTGAAATTTAAAAAAGAGAAACTATATATGACATTTACAAATAATTTTATGTGGTGATTAGTACAATTTGCACCGGGTTGGAAGTATCAGGATAAGAGTACAGGATTAGGAAAAAATGCAGGGGTTTGCTAGCCAAAATGTTCAGTAACTTGGCTTCAATTATAAATTTTTATCGAGATTGTCATTTGTGACACTTCCTTATCTTGTATATTGCAATGAACGTATTTCATATATACCCCCCCCCCACTCCTCATTCATCAACCTTTCGTTACAGTTTGCAATTAAAATTATTGCACAGTGCACACCCCATATTTTGTAAATACAGTGTACACAATGTATTTCCTTTCTTCGCGGATTTGCCAAAAGTTTGATCCCGCATTTCAACTTCCCTGTAGCAGGGGTAATCTGATGCAACTTTATCTAAACTGGGTCTGCTGAAATATGATAACATGAGATATTTCGTTTGTAGACAAAGGATCAAAATGATTGACTTTCTTCACTTATTTCTTTGATAATTATGAATATTATCTAGGATAAATATGGTCTGGCAGGATTCAAAAAAGCAACTGATCTCAAGAAATTTAATCCTCATCTTAAGGTGATTTTGATTTTTTACATATCACGAATCGAAACAACAGGAAAAAATATTTTTTTAAAATTTCTAATGCATTTTATATGTGAATTTTAGGTACTTTACTAGCGACACCTTTATAACTGATGCTATTTCCAAATTGAATTGGAAATTTTCATTTTGGAAATTATCATTTGGGTAAATTTCATCATGAAATTTGTTGTCCGGAAAATTTTCTTTTGTGAAATTTTTATCTTGGACATATTCATTTTAGAAATTTCTGTTTTGAAAATGTCTAATTTATTTTTATATTCCAGGTAACCCTTGCTATAGGTGGCTGGAATGAAGGCAGTGAAAAGTATAGTGCAATGGCCTCAGATCCATCAAGGTTAGAGGATATCAAGAGTTTATATTTATATAGTATTATATTTTAAACAGGTGTTGGGATCTCAGTTCTAAATAGCTTACTAGCTTGGGAACCCAGCTTTTCTTGGGAACAAAGTTTACTTATAAAGAATCAACGTCTTTTAGACCAAGCTGAGAACATTCCCATGGTTTCTTAATAAGAATCAACCTATTGAACTAAGACCAAGCTTAGAACATTCCCGTTATTTTACAGAGAGAGTTCCCCAATCAAAATTTGAAGCAAATCGTTCCAGGGGTTCCTGAGTTATGATCGGACAAACAGACAGACAAACAAACAGATTACAACTTCATATATATCTATTTATAAATTTGGCTTGTCTTCGTGTTTGTCTGGGTGTCTGTTTGTTTGTTTGTATCCATAAACGTCAAAACGGCTGTACCGATCAGGCCCAAATTTTGTGTGGGACCTCACGTGGCCCCATGGAAGGTTTATGGCCATTCAGACTTTAAATATGTAATCTTAAAATATTTTTATCTTAAATTATTTAATTTTGTAAAATTTTGAAAATGCGCAAAAAAATATTATTAAAGTCGCAAATTTTTTTTTAAAAAATTTTAAACTGTACAAACAAAGAGATGATGCTCACAGATAAAGCCACAATTAAGAGTTGAAAAAGAAGATGGGCGCGAAGCGCCCTATAAGCCTAGTATAAATATATGTGTGCAATATTTTTTACATCAATTTTAATTTAGAATAAACACATCAAATTTTAATACCTTAACAAAAACTTCTTTACATTCCGAGTTTACGATTTACAAAGTTTTAAGGCTTGTTCTGTATAATATATATTTAACCCAGTCCTTTATAGTTTTCATTCTTTTTTCTTCTAGGCGAAAATCGTTTGTGACAAGTGCTGTTCAGTTCTTGAGGAAATATAATTTTGATGGATTAGATCTAGATTGGGAGTATCCAGGTAAACTTTTACAGGGTGTCTTTTCAGAGTTAATAGCATTTTAATTATCGATTTTGATGCATTAATTTGGACCCTTTTTTCTTGTTCACTTGATTTTTTCCATTTTTCAAAATTCAAAAAAATCGAAAATCATTTATGTTGATATTTTTGTTCTTTTGTCAATGTGCGAAAAATAAGCTGGAACTAGACCTAGCTTTTATTACTTATTACAGAAAACCACCAATAAACCTCAAATCTGCTTTTGTATCAGAAAAAAGCAATAACATTAAATAATATAGAGTAAAGTCCTCCTTTATAATAATTTTTAGCTGATCAATTAATTATTTCAAATAAAAGCCGTTTACGACATAACTTGGGTTGAATTTCAACAATCAATTCATTGATACCAAGTAATAAAGAACATAGATTGACAAAAACTTTTTATTCAAACCTAAATTACGGGATTTATTTAAGGTTTTAACAGATAGTGTTATGTGCACAATCGTAATAATTGTGTTAGTCATCATGATAATCTGTGCGCAAACATAATAAAATATCTGTAATCAACAACTGAAGTAAAACTGTGCATTCTAGAAAAATGTTAATAAAAACAATATTTAAGACAACTTAAAATTTTATTAATTTTGTTCAAGATTTAAGCCGGCGCTCAATTGAAACCGGTTTTTGGCGGATTTGAGACGCGGCTCAAATTTATTATCTTACCTCTTTTTTAATCGCACTTATCAGTCATAAAAAGACAAAATATGAACAAACTTATTAAGTTTTGAAAATATAAATTTTACGCCATATTGCTTCTTTACATAAACTTGTATTCCGTCCAATTTGGAGCTTTTGGTCATTGAATAAAGTTACGGTTTGTTTTATTCAATGACCAAAAGCTCCAAATTGGACGGAATACAAGTTTATGTAAAGAAGCAATATGGCGTAAAATTTATATTTTCAAAACTTAATAAGTTTGTTCATATTTTGTCTTTTTATGACTGATAAGTGCGATTAAAAAAGAGGTAAGATAATAAATTTGAGCCGCGTCTCAAATCCGCCAAAAACCGGTTTCAATTGAGCGCCGGCTTAAATCTTGAACAAAATTAATAAAATTTTAAGTTGTCTTAAATATTGTTTTTATTAACATTTTTCTAGAATGCACAGTTTAGGGTTTCCAACGTAATAGATTATTCTCTTACGCGTAATTACGTGCAGTTACGCGTAATAATTTTCATTTCATGTAATTTCGCAGGATTACGCGTAATTGGGGAAATATTCATTTCGCGTAATTACGGCGTAATTTCGCGTAATTTCTACAANTTCTTTCGTATTACGTAATTTCGCGTAATTACGCCTTAATTACGCGAAACTAGACTTTCTTTCGTAAACGTAATATATGCGTAATTACGCGTAATGTTCCTGCGTAAGTGAAAGAAAGTGTTACGCGCAATTACGCGTAATTACGCGTAACGTAATTACGACTGGAAACCCTAATTATTATGGAAATGCACTTCACTCTATACATTTATATGTCCGGTATATCTGATCAAACAGCTTGACTGAATGGGCTAAAATTTATTGAGGAGACCCTTTAGTACCCCGGGGGGTATCAAAGGCCAAATAATAGGAATTTTTTTAAAAATGAGAATTTTTTTTTGTTTTTCAAAAATTGATTTTTGAAAAAATCCACGGGCAACGCTGGGCACTTAAGCTAGTGAAATATAAAAATGTTCTATTTCAGCTAAACGAGGAGGAAAACCAGAGGACAAGGAAAACTTTATTGAGCTAATCAAGGTTTATTAATTTTTTATCTTTAATCATCAATTAGAACTAGCAGGCTGTTAACATCTTTTTTTATTTGCTTTCCTAATTAGTAAATAAGCAAAAAAAATCTGTTTATTGTGTAAAGAAATTCTGTATTTTGAGCTGGGAATTCTGCATTTTGAGCTGGGAATTCTGTATTTTGAGCTGGGAATTCTGTATTTTGAGCTAGGAATTCTGTATTTTGAGCTGGGAATTCTGTATTTTGAGCTGGGAATTCTGTATTTTGAGCTGGGAATTCTGTATTGTGAACTGGAAATTCTGTATTTTGAGCTAGGAATTCTGTATTTTGAGCTGGAAATTCTGTATTTTGAGCTGGGAATTCTGTATGTTGAGCTGGGAATTCTGTATTTTGAGCTGGGAATTTTTTAAAACATAGAATACGTTTAATTCATTCTTTGTATTATCCTTCTGGATTATAATTTGACAAAGTGGAGATTAATTCCACTTGATTAGGTCTGCTTATTTTATTAAATCAATAACAAAGGTCGTACACTTGGATTTTATAACCCGTTTCAAATCTGAAACTTTACTCGGGATCGGCGTTGAAATGACATTTTTGATTTTAATTCAAAGCTCATGGAATCATGTTTAGGATCTTAATTCTGCTTTCTCTAAAGAAAAATTACTTCTGACAGCTGCTATTGGAGCTGCTGCTGGCACTATTGATGCTGCTTATGACGTACCTGCAATGTATAAATATCTTGTAAGTTAAAAATACTTTTATAATTATTATATTATTATGTTAATATATTATATTATTATGTTAATATATTATATTATTATGTTAATATATGATTTTTTAAACATTTTTATTCACAATTGATATTATTACTGTCGACTTTCAGATCACTGTCGTTTTTAGAATAATTATCATTTTTTTAAAAGATAAAAATCTGCATGTTATAAATAATTTTGAAATTGGGAACATTCTCCTTCCAATAACTTTCTATTAGTCCTATGACTATTCTTTAATGAAATTTACTTGCTCTAGGACTACTTAAACACATTCTACACAACACAGTCCATGTGATGTACTACGACTTCTACGTTATATAATCTGCACATATTCTAGGACTATGTACTTGGGATGTGCTAAGACTACCAACGTATATAAAATGCGCATATTCAAGGACAATCAATTAATGTGCTACGACTAAAAATATATAAAATTTGTACATATTATAGGACTATATGTATTATGTACATGTTAAGTGCTACGACTATAATTATATAATCTGTACATATTCTAGGACTATGTATGTAATTTGTTACGACTACCACAATATGTAAACTGTACATATTTTAGGACAATGCACATGTGATTTGCTACGACTACCACTATAAATTAACTGTACATATTTTAGGACTATGTACACGTGATGTGCTGCGACTATCATTGTATATAAACTGCATATTTTAGGAATACGAACGTGGGGTGTGTACAAATTTTACTGTATGTAAACTGTACATATTCTAGGACTATGTACACGTGATATGATACCACTATAACCAAATATAAACTGTGCATACTCTAAGACTACGTACATGTGATCTGCTACGACTACCACCGTATATAAACTGTACATATTCTAGGACTATGTACATGTGATGTGCTACAACCATCCCCATACATAAAATGTACATTTTATAGGACTATGTACATGTGATGTGCTATGACTACAACTGTATAAAAACTGTACATATTTTAGGACTATGTACATGTGATGTGCTATGACTACAACTGCATAAAAACTGTACATATTTTAGGACTATGTACATGTTATGTGCTATGACTACAACTGTATATAAACTGTACATATTTTAGGACTATGTACATGTGATGTGCTACGACTACAACTGTATATAAACTGTACATATTCTAGGCCTATGTACATGTGATATGCTATGACTACAACTGTATATAAACTGTACATATTTTAGGACTATGTACATGTGATGTGCTATGACTACCACGGGAAATGGGATAAGAAGACTGGGCACAACGCCCCCCTGTATCCTAGAGCTTTAGAACCTTCAGCAGACCAGGGATATATATATATATATTCTAGCAAATTCAAATGAAAAAATCTATTTTATTATTTTAAGCTTTTTATTGAACAAAAATAGTATTTTACGATTAAACTAATAACTTATGGACACTTATATTTTTGTTCATTTAGAATAATATTTTCATTTTGAAGCAAAAATAAAGACAATAACATGTATATGAACCAGGCGCTGAATGTTGAATACACTCTTAACTACCTACTCAAAAAGGGAGCTGATCCTCTAAAAACCGTTCTAGGTAACCCATATTATTTTTTTTTATTTGAAAAATAGTTTTGAAGTGGAAATTTTTTTTCGAATTCATTTTAAAAGTTTGATCATTTCAAACGTCTTTAATATTCTGATTTGTTTCATTTAGGTGTACCTCTGTATGGTCGAGCTTTTACTCTTCTTAACCCGAATTCTAATAAGATGGGAGCTCCTGCCGCCCCAACATCGTTTCAGGTACAATTATTTTACTATACAGCTAGAGAGTTGCCATTCCCCCTCCCTAAATGGCAATTTTAACAAATTGAAATATCTTTGACAACATGTACGTGTGAAATTTTAAATATATGTAATGAGAAACGAATAAGACTGATAAAGTGTCATTAGATTATGAATAAAGTTAGAGCTAAATAATATGGTCGCACCTCTGTAAAATTTATAAATGATATAATTGACTAATGACGTGTAAACACTGTTCCTCGCGCATTCAGATGGTAATGTTACATCGTCTATACGCAATATCCCCCTACTGAACTTAAGACAATTTTTGGTTCGAGCGGTGCGGCTAGGACAGGCTAGGGGATCGAGCGCTACGGCCACAAGCCCATCTGGAAGCTGTAAAACCACGTGCTAGTAGGTCGTGAAGTATAGCGGATTCGGCGTGGGTCAGAAATGTTGTATAGTGGATGAGCGTAGGTCCAAAGATGCACCATCCATTCAGATATATCTGTTTCGCTCTCTGTGGGTTACGTTACACTTTCTCTTATAAATTATCTATCTATCAACTGAGCAAAAAAAAACTGGGAAAAGAGGGAAATTTTATTTTAAGGGATTTTAGTTGTTTTATTTTCAGATGGGTATGTCTGATTCACAATGGTAACTTTTACTTAAACAATAATGTTGAAGATATCTTCGTTTGTTTATCTTAAAGTGTTAAATTCTGACAAAGTCGTCCATTGCGTGAAGAGGCGTACACAGGTGGGGCGGATATGGTGGTTCAGCCCCCTCCTGGATCAGTGAAAATGTTAGTTTTACGGCCCCCCTCTTTCCTGTGTAAGCCCTCCTGTGTACGCCCTTGATTGTGAGATTGTTTATAACAGAAATGTGCAAGTCATTAGGAACCACATTTAAAAAAAATCTATTCTCAATGAGAAGATAAGTAATCACAAATTCTTCACGCTGTCGCTCTAATGTGCCACTCTTCTAATAGAGTGTCACTTCAAATTAGGTCAACAGCCTCTTCAAACCATTATCTTCAATTATTAATGATAAATGTTTAGGGACAGTATACCTGGGATATAATTAATGATAAATGTTTAGGGACCGTATACCAGGGATATAATTAATGATCAATGTTTAGGTACCGTATACCCGGGATATAATTAATTATGAATGTTTATGGACCGTATACCCGGGATATAATTATTAATAATTGTTTAAGGACCGCATACCCAGGATATAATTAATAATAAATGTTTAGGTACCGTATACCAGGGATATAATTAATGATAAATGTTTAGGTACTGTAACCAGGGATATAATTAATGATAAATGTTTAGGTACCGTATACCAGGGATATAATTAATGATAAATGTTTAGGTACCGTATACCCAGGATATAATTAATGATAAATGTTAAGGTACCGTATACCAGGGATAGAATCAATGATAAATGTTTAGGTACCGTATACCAGGGATATAATTAATGATACATGTTTAGGTACTGTAACCAGGGATATAATTAATGATAAATGTTTAGGGACCGTATACCCGGGATATAATTAATGATAAATGTTTAGGGACTGTATACCAGGGATATAATTAATGATAAATGTTTATGGACCGAAACCTGGGATATAATTGATGATGAATGTTTAGGGACCGTATACCCGGGAGGATGGTTTCCTTGGGTATAATGAGATCTGTCTTGAGTCTGGTGATACAGAAGCTCCGTGGACGGAAAAGTGGGAAGAGGAGCATGAGGCCCCGTACATGTTCAGGTAAAACAGGGGGAAATGATTTTAATAAATTGAGACAAATTTTATTCCGGAATTAGTCTTATTTGTTCCAAGGCGAACAAGGTACAACTTCTGGGAATTAATTATTTTTTATTTATTGCCATCTTAAGTTTTAATTTGGAAAATTGTTCTCTAATAATGAAACTATTGTCTATTATATATTGATATTCTCCTAAAATGAAACTATTCTCTAAGAATAAACTATGTGGTGAGGTGACTTCGGTCACTTGGCTAGACCCTGATGTCACGATTCACACTAGACTTGTGTCATTAATCGGATATTACATTAATTACTTTGGCGGTTATTTTTGAATGGGTCTCGGCCTTGATTTCCATGGAATGATAGTTCATCTTTTATATATTTTTTGATTTATTTATTTATGAAACTATTTTCTAAGAATATAACTATTCTTTAAGAATAAAACTATTCTTTAAGAATAAAACTATTCTTTAAGAATGAAACTATTCTTAAAGAATGAAACTATTCTTAAAGAATGAAACTATTCTCTAAGAATGAGACTATTCTCTAAGAATGAAACTATTCTCTAAGAATGAAACTATATCTCTCAGAATGAAACTATTCTCCTAGAATGAAACTATTCTCCTAGAATGAAACTATTCTCTAAGAATGAAGATATTCTCCTAGAATGAAACTATTCTCTAAGAATTTAAATATTCTTTAAGAATAAAACTAATCTCTAAGAATGAAACTATTCTCCTAGAATGAAACTATTCTCTAAGTATGAAACTATTCTCTAAGAATAAAACTCTTATCTAAGAATAAAACTATTCTCTAAGAATGAAACTATTCTCAAAGAATGAAAGTAATCTCTAAGAATGAAACTATTCTCCTAGAATGAAACTATTCTCTAAGAATGAAACTATTCTTTAAGAATGAAACTCTTCTCTAAGTATAAAACTCTTCTCTAAGAATAAAACTAATCTCTAAGAATGAAACTATTCTTCTAGAATGAAACTATTCTCCTAGAATGAAACTATTCTCCTAGAATGAAACTATTCTCTAAGAATGAAAATATTTTCTAAGAATGAAACTAATCTCTAAGAATGAAACTATTCTCTAAGAATGAAACTATTCTCTAAGAATGAAACTATTCTCTAAGAATGAAAAAATGCTCTAAGAATGAAACTAATCTCTATGAATGAAGCTATTCTCCCGGAATGAAACTATGCTCTAAGAATATGGAACTATTCTTTAAGAATGAATCTATTCTCTAAGAACGAAAGTATTCTCCTAGAATGAAACTATTCTCTAAGAATGAAACTATTCTCTAAGAATGAAACTATTCTCTAAGAATGGAACTATTCTCTAAGAATGGAGCTATTCTCTAAGAATGAAACTATTCTCTAAGAATAAAACTCTTCTCTAAGAATAAAACTATTCTCTAAGAATGAAACTATTCTCTAAGAATGAAACTAATCTCTAAGAATGAAACTATTCTCTTAGAATGAAACTATTCTATAAGAATGAAACTATTCTCTAAGAATGAAACTATTCTCTAACTGTTGAATATTCAGCTAAATATGGATTATGAATATTGAATAATATTTTCCATATTTGTAAGCACAACATCTCTGTTAAAAACCAAATTCCTTCAACATATGTGTGAGGAGGAAGAGGAAAATTAAGTCCAACCCCCCTCCCCAAAACTCCCCTTTATAAATTCCTGTTCCTTAAATGCAAAATGTCTTATTTTATCAATAGAACGACCAAAGAAGATTTAGTTTGGAAACCATAAATCAAAATTCTCCTAAAAATATTAATTTTATGATTCTTTGATCTAGTTATTACATTTATGTTTTACAAGTTGAAAGGCCCGACGTTGCCCGGGGAAAAAAAATTAATTCGAAGGGGATCGTTGGTGGAACTTCAAGTGAACCCTCCGTTTATAGAATGGCATGTTCGATTCCCAATGGTACCTTTAAAGCCTTTTTTTAACAAGAATGATTGAGATATTCATGGTCAGTTCCTTGAAAGTTGATTAGTTGTAGTTGTGGTTTCTCTGCTAAAGCGACTTTCGGATATTATGCTGCATTCACAATAATGGATATGTCAGAATTTTAAGCTATAAATACGATAATATCCATAGATAAAGATAGATTGCGCATAAGACGACATTTTTTATCTTGAAAGATGTAAATGTACAGAGATGTTATAAAGATATTCCTATTATATAGATTAACTAGGTCGGTTATGAACATTAGCTGTTCTTATGTCATTGAGTACTTGTGGTGTACATGAGTTCTGTAGAGAGAAACTTAAATTAGTTTAGTCCTTCTCATGTCCTTCTTCAGTTCTCGTCATTATGATATATTGCTCAGTGAAATATTGTTGTTCAAAAAGTTCCATTCCCGGAGTTCTTTTACACTCTATTATGAAATCCATTAAAACACCAATCCACCCCGCTTATCATTGAAGTACACTTTAACCCCTAGAAGTATGAGTTCGCGGACTGTATAATTCTTGGTGATTTTGCGTACATAACCTATCTATTTTTAATTATTTATCTATGATAATATCTCCCCCATCATTAATAATGTAAAAGTTAAAAGGGTACTGTTGTGAATCTGGTAAATACCAATGCTAGTTCTTTCTATTGTAATTTTAAGCTATAAATACGATAATATCTCCCACATCATTAATAACGTAAAAGTTGAAAGGGTACTGTTGTGAATCTGGTAAATACCAATGACAGTTCCTTCTTATATAATTTTTATCATAATTTCAGAGGTGACAGCTGGATAAGTTATGACAATGAGAGATCTCTCCGAATGAAGGTAAAACTAAATCTACAAGAAAGAAAGATAATAATTAAAGTTTATTTGATTTTTTCAAATTTATTATTTTAGGCCGAGTTTGCTTTTGACCAAGGCTTGGCCGGTGTTATGACCTGGAGCATAGATACAGACGACTTTCTTGGACTTTGCAATGGTCCAAAGTTCCCTCTACTGCGCACTCTGAACAATGCGCTGTATAAACGCTCTTCTGGCATATACAGCAGTGCAAATGCCACGTCACTTTCCGTATTCACAATCATCTTGACTCTCTTCCTTGCCTGGCGGCCATATTAAGAAAAGAAGACGACTTTCGCGAAAAGTACGATATTTTTAATTTACGGATTTTGAACTTTTTCGACAAACTACTTCTCGGAGTCTATTTTTTGGAAAATTATTTATGTAAAAACATTATATGTTTGTCGGTGGCCTACGCTAGTCTTATCTCTCTTTTTCCCCAGTGTGAATAACATTGAATCTAGCAATGAATGTTATTTTGTAACCATTGAAATAGTTTTTATATGATATTTTACCCATTTTAAACTGGTAACGAAACTGCCATATATATTAAGTAAGAATTTACCGTGAAACTTGAGAAGTACAAGTTAACCTTTCAGACATTTTAGGAACAAATGTGAAAACTATTTTTTCGATTGGATTTTAAAGATGTGACTAAAATATTGTAAATTGTAAATTATGAAAGTAAACGATATATACATTCAGAAAAGATAATAAATTCTAAAATATTAGTTTTTTTCTGAGGTTTCCATTTTTAAACTCAAAGTTATCATTTATAGTGACTATAAGTGTAATTTCAAGTGACCCTCCATGCAGAGATGGCAAGGCCCAAGTCACAACGGTACCTTGACATTTTAATCTGATCAATAATGTGGAAGGTAGTAACGGGGTTTCCTGGTCTACAATTGTGTTTAATTGTGATAATTCCTATATGTTACCCTGCATACAAAGATAGAAAGCTAATTACTTGATCAGACACTAACTCTTACATGTAAATACTTTAAAGTGAATTAAGATCCGAATTACAACGGTACCCTTTTGTACACTTTTATCTTTGCAACAGTGAGTGAACTATTCTCATTTTTTATCCGGAGAGTCCACAAATGGAATATTTTCAAGAAAAACGAGGAAATCAGTTTTTCCTAGGAACAATGGCTAAAAGGGTACATGCTTAAATCTGCATGTTTTTTTAATGGAGGATCACTTAAGAGTCATTAGGTAATCGCAAATAGATGCTAGTACGTATAATTTGTACACTCTCAGTACAGCTTTAGCCTGTAGTCTTACGTCACACTTGACCCATTTCTAACACTGAGTATTTGAAATAGGCACAAATTGAAAAACTAATTCTCACACCTTATTTTTAGTTTAAAGTTGACATTTTTTTTGTTTCGATTTATATTAGATTTATTAGTTGGTTTTATTCATTTTCACTATATTATGGAGACCACTGTAGGTAACAGTGTGCAATGTGCATAACACGGAAGCTTGGCATTACAGTTAAATGGGTTTGTTTAGGATCGAACGGGTAATGGGGGTCAATTTAGGCCTTTCAAATTTTAAAGGTTAATGTTAGGAATAGTTAAAACTCTGCTCGATAT
>NW_019402148.1:0-1959 GCF_000591075.1 Eurytemora carolleeae
AATACTTTTTTTTGCAGATTTTCCACAGAATTTTCATAAGTACAGGGTGTCCCACGAAATATGACAATAGTAAGACGACTTGAAAGTCGTTTTTGATCGTGTAATTTATTTGAGACGTTCCGTCGTCAACCTACTTTAACTTTAACTTTGAAACAATAACAAAATTCTCCTAGTCCTGGCATTTCAAAATGTCGTCTGCCTTTTTTGTGCTGTCAATATTACTGGTGATATTAAGAACTTTGTTACATAAAACCAAAATTGTCGAAATCTGAACGAAATTCTTCATATCTCGATTAATATTAAAAGCAAAAAAAGGCAGACCACATCTCGGAAATGTCAGGACTAAGGATATTTTGTGATATCTCTAGAATTTTATTTTTATATAAATAAAATTTTTAGATAAAATACGACGTTCAAGCCGTCTTGCTATACTGTCATGTTTCGTGGGACACCCTGTAATATAATCAAAGGTCATGTCTAATTCCAAACCAGAAACTCAAGCTACTTGTTCTCAAATACACAGATAGATGATACAGGAACTGCTTACTCGCCTGAAGTTCTAACGTTAGTACTCGATATCTTTGAAATCTGATGCCGTAGATTTTTTTTTTTCAAACTACTGAATATTCAGATCAAATAGTTAATGTTAGAAATCACAAAGGTGTAAAACGTCAGGTTAGAAAGATGCAGGGATAAGAAAATTTGGGATAAAGGCAATTAATCAGCTTTTTTAACAAATATTTAAATATATTAGGCTTCCAGGGCGCTACGGACCCATCTTTCATTTTCATTTTTAATTGTTGCGGCATTTCCTCTTCTTGAATTATTAAACAATAACAACAAACAAAAATATAAAAGGCAAATGAACTGAGTTTTTGCCGCAAACTCCAATTTTCTAATCCCCATATCTCTGCAACCGGATGGTGTAAACTTTTGATATTTAGAACCTAGATTATTTGATCTCACAGAATTCATGTTTAGAATAAGTAAATTTGAGTTTGTGATAATAACGTAGTTCCTTTTTAACTTCTGACCGCCCATAAACCTTCCCAGAGGCCATGTCAGGTTCAGCCGTTTCACTCTCCGCTAAAACCCACTATTTCTTGGATCAGAGCACTGCAGATCACTGCAGTATACAACGGAAGCTTAGTTTAGGGATTGTATACAAACGGACAGACAGGACAAATACACAAGTAAAGAATATATAAATACAAACCTGTGAATAATCTGACAAGCTGACTTGAAGTTATCTAGTATCTGGGTATGCCAGGGACCAGTCGGAGAATTGATCGGAGACAGATACACACCCTGAACACATCTTATTTTATCTCCGAACTGGAGAGACACTTTCCTATTTATCTCCAAACTGAAGAGACACTTTCCTTTTCATCTCCGAACCGTAGATATACATTCCTATATATCTCTGAACCGAAGAGATACATTTCTATTTATCTCCGAACTGTATAGATACACTTCTATTTATCTCCGAACCGGAGAGATACATTTCTATTTATCTCCGAACCGGGGAGATACATTTCTATTTATCTCCGAACCGGAAAGATACATTTCTATTTATCTCCATACCGGAGAGGTACATTTCTATTTATCTCCAAATCGGAGANATTATTATTATTATTATTATTATTACTATTATTATTATTATTATTATTATTATTATTACTATTATATACCTGTATCAGATGCTTCCTGTATGGTGATATGAGATCTATTCTCTGAATGATAAACCTGCCAGAGAGAACTTTCCTCGTCTGAACCTGGAGATGAGTTTGATGAGATTCTCTCCTCCTCTCTCTCCCTCAACTCCAGGCTATACTCACTGTTACCATCACTCTAGACAACAATATCATCATAGATAGATAGATAGATAATAGATAGATAGATAGATAGATAGATAGATAGATAGATAGATAGATAGATAGATAGATAGATAGATAGATA
>NW_019402149.1:0-6925 GCF_000591075.1 Eurytemora carolleeae
TCAACCTTTCCGGTCCCAGTTTGTACTGTACCTAGCTCTATGGACAAGACTAGCCGGTGCAACAAGGTTGACGCGGTCAGACTTTATGCTTCATGTAAGATAAATTTACTTTTACTAAAGGGGCAAAGGTGAATGTATGTAACATGGAAATTTATTTTTTATCATAACTTCTTTAACTGAAGAGCTAGGGAAAAATCCAAAAATGTTTAAAATTTATAATATGTAACTTTAAATAGATAGATAGATAGATAGATAGATAGATAGATAGATAGATAGATTGTTTGATTGATTGATTGATTGATAGATAGATAAATAGATAGATAGATAGATAGATAGATAGATAGATAGATAGATAGATAGATAGATAGAATAAACCACAAACACAGACCAATTGAAATACCTCAGCGGGGAGAGTGATAAATACAAAATCTTTAAAAAAAAAAACTTTTAAAAAAATCTTTATGTATTTTTCTTGTTACTAAATGATTATTAATTTTATTTAACTAGATGGATAGATAGATAGATAGATAGATAGATAGATTAAAGTTGTATGTTTTGACAAAAGTCAAGTATTCCATCAAGGTTTTCAGAAACATAAGAATGTTTGGTATTTAGATAGATAGATAGATAGATAGATAGATAGATAGATAGATAGATAGATAGATAGATAGATAGATAGATAGATAGATAGATAGATAGATAGATAGATAGATAGATAGATAGATAGANCATTACATCAAACCTTTTATGACTGATTGCAGGCCATATTTATAGTATATTATACAGGACAGGTTTTTAAAGGGGCAGTTGATGCAATTTCAAGTAGCTCTTTATTTATAGTTTTTAGAGCGGCATGTTCTGTACACAACAGTACCCTTTAGCCCTCAATCGGATCAACAGTAATTGGGCTATCGTCTATATGAATACTTTGCTTGGGTGTCTGTTTCTTTGTTTGTGTCCAATAAACGACAAAACGGCTGAACAGATCGGACACAAATTTTTTGTGAGACCTCACATAAACCCAAGGAAGATTTATAAAGGATCAAATTTTCAAAAATTCGATTTTCATGAAATTTTGAAAATCCACGAAATTTTTTTTAATAAAATCCGCAAACTTTTTTGTTTGTTTTTGTCTTCCAATTTATACAACGACAAAATGTTCACAATTAAAATATAAGATGTGCGCGAAGCTCCCTAAAAGTCTAGTACATTTATATCTTGAATTGTGATACATTCCTTCTTTCTCTTTGTTCGCAAATCACTGTTATAGAAAGACCAGAACTGTAAAAATCCACTTTAAGAAAAAAACAAGGATTTCTCATTCATTTAGTTGGCCAGGCAAAGGTTTATAAGATACCGTTGTGAATCGTACATATCACTCATCAAACAAAGGTTTATAAGATATTGTTGTGAATCGTACATATCACTCAAAAAACAACGGTTTATAAGATACTGTTGTGAATCGTACATATCACTCAACAAACAAAGGTTTTCAAGATACTGTTGTATATCGTTTATATCACTCAACAAACAAAGGTTTTTAAGATACTGTTGTGAATCGTACATATCACTCAACAAACAAAGGTTTATAAGATACTGTTGTGAATCGTTTATACCACTCATCAAACAATGGAAAACTTTAAATTAAATTACGACTACAAACCTTTAAATCAATTTAGTTCACAGTAATAAATATTACAAAAACTTAAGAATGGCTAAATAAAGAAATAATGCATGAACTAAGAAATAAATTAACTAAGAAAAGAAAAAATAATTAAAATGAAAGAATAAAAGATAAAAGGAATGAAACTTTTTCAGAACAGATAAGGTTTATAAAAATCAGCTGTTAAGCATATAGTTTATACACTCCATAAACTGAGAGATAACTGTACAAAAATATTTAAAATTGAAGAAACGATGAACGAACAAATAAATAAATGAAAAAACTAATGAAAAAAAAAGAATATAATAACGAAAAAAGGAAGAAAGGAAGGAAGGAATAAAGGACGAAAGGAAGAAAGAAAGAAAGGAAGAAAGGAAGAAAAGAAGAAAGGGAGTAAGGAAGAAAGGAAGAAAGAAAGGAAGGAAGAAATAATAAACAAAAAAATAATAAAAGTACAAAAAAAAATTAAACGATTAATCAAAATTCTTCTGTAGATCTAGAAAAAAAAGGAAGAAAGGATAAAGTTAAAAAAACTGATGTAAGATCTGAGAAAGGTGAAAGGAAGAAAGGGGTGAATAAATGAAAAACATTTATTTAATTTAAGAACAAAGAAAGGAGAAAGGAACAAATTATGGAGTAAATGAATTATTGAATAACTTATTTAAAAACGAAGAAAGGGAAAAAGGAAGAAATGATTAAATGAAAAAACTAATATTATAACTTAAAGGAAGTGTTTGCGAAAGGAGAAAAGAATGAATGAATTAATGAAAAAACTAATGAAAGAGTCGAAGAAAGGAGAAAAGAATGAATGAATTAATAAAAAACTTATGAAAGAATGGAAGAAAGGAGAAAAGAATGAATGAATGAATAAAAAACTAATGATAGAGCGTAAGAAAGGAGAAAAGA
Organism: Eurytemora carolleeae; assembly: GCF_000591075.1. Lineage (NCBI taxonomy): Eukaryota > Metazoa > Arthropoda > Copepoda > Calanoida > Temoridae > Eurytemora > Eurytemora carolleeae. The sequence continues at coordinate 2,570 of NW_019402149.1, forward strand.
ATGAATAAATGAATGAAAAAACTAATGAAAGAGCGTAAGAAAGGAGAAAAGAATGAATGAATGAAAAAACTAATAAAAGAGCGGAAGAAAGGAGAAAAGAATGAATGAATTAATAAAAAACTAATGAAAGAATGGAAGAAAGGTGAAAAGAATGAATGAATTAATGAAAAATCTAATGAAAGAACGTAAGAAAGAAGAAAAGAATGAATGAATTAATGAAAAGACTAATGAAAAAACGTAAGAAAGGAGAAAAGAATGAATGAATTAATGAAAAAACTAATGAAAGAATGGAAGAAAGGAGAAAAAAATTAATGAATTAATAAAAATTAATGAAAGAATGGAAGAATGGAGAAAAGAATGAATGAATAAATGAAAAACTAATGAAAGAACGGAAGGAAGGAGAAAAGAATGAATGAATTAATGAAAAAACTAATGAAAAAACGGAAGAAAGGAGAAAAGAATGAATAAATTAATAAAAAACTAATGAAAGAATGGAAAAAAGGTGAAAAGAATGAATGAATTAATGAAAAATATAATGAAAGAACGGAAGAAAGGAGAAAAAGCTGAATGAATTAATGAAAAATCTAATGAAAGAATGGAAGAAAGGAGAAAAGAATAAATGAATTAATGAAAAAACTAATGAAAGAACGGAAGAAAGGAGAAAAGAATGAATGAATTAATGAAAAAAGTAATGAAAGAGCGTAAGAAAGGAGAAAAGAATGAATAAATTAATGAAAAAACTAATGAAAGAGCGTAAGAAAGGAGAAAAGAATGAATGAATTAATGAAGAAACTTATGAAAGAACGGAAGAAAGGAGAAAAGAATGAATGAATTAATGAAGAAACTAATGAAAGAACGGAAGAAAGGAGAAAAGAATGAATGAATTAATGAAAANGGAAGAAAGGAAGAAAGGAAGAAAGGAAGAAAGGAAGAAAGGAAGAAAGGAAGAAAGGAAGAAAGGAAGAAAGGAAGAAAGGAAGAAAGGAAGAAAGGAAGAAAGGAAGAAAGGAAGAAAGGAAGAAAGGAAGAAAGGAAGAAAGGAAGAAAGGAAGAAAGGAAGAAAGGAAGAAAGGAAGAAAGGAAGAAAGGAAGAAAGGAAGAAAGGAAGAAAGGAAGAAAGGAAGAAAGGAAGAAAGGAAGAAAGGAAGAAAGGAAGAAAGGAAGAAAGGAAGAAAGGAAGAAAGGAAGAAAGGAAGAAAGGAAGAAAGGAAGAAAGGAAGAAAGGAAGAAAGGAAGAAAGGAAGAAAGGAAGAAAGGAAGAAAGGAAGAAAGGAAGAAAGGAAGAAAGGAAGAAAGGAAGAAAGGAAGAAAGGAAGAAAGGAAGAAAGGAAGAAAGGAAGAAAGGAAGAAAGGAAGAAAGGAAGAAAGGAAGAAAGGAAGAAAGGAAGAAAGGAAGAAAGGAAGAAAGGAAGAAAGGAAGAAAGGAAGAAAGGAAGAAAGGAAGAAAGGAAGAAAGGAAGAAAGGAAGAAAGGAAGAAAGGAAGAAAGGAAGAAAGGAAGAAAGGAAGAAAGGAAGAAAGGAAGAAAGGAAGAAAGGAAGAAAGGAAGAAAGGAAGAAAGGAAGAAAGGAAGAAAGGAAGAAAGGAAGAAAGGAAGAAAGGAAGAAAGGAAGAAAGGAAGAAAGGAAGAAAGGAAGAAAGGAAGAAAGGAAGAAAGGAAGAAAGGAAGAAAGGAAGAAAGGAAGAAAGGAAGAAAGGAAGAAAGGAAGAAAGGAAGAAAGGAAGAAAGGAAGAAAGGAAGAAAGGAAGAAAGGAAGAAAGGAAGAAAGGAAGAAAGGAAGAAAGGAAGAAAGGAAGAAAGGAAGAAAGGAAGAAAGGAAGAAAGGAATGAATGAATAAATGGAGAACGAAGAAAGGTTAAAAGTATGAATAAGAAAAAAAAATGATAAAAAAGAGACTAAACAAATAAAGTAGATATTGTCATCCGTAAAACTTTTTGACAGACCAAATTTTTTTGTTGACACTGAATTATCTTCTTCCCCATCCCTACAGATAGAAATAATCTTATTAATGGAATAGAAAATGATTCGTTCAATTGATTATAAAAATTCCAGAGTAGTCTAGGAATGTCTATAATGTCTAAAATGTCTATATAACATTATAATTTGTCTATATTTATGTAATAATAAGAATAATTGTCAAGAATAATTCGTCTCTTCTATGTTGATACATGGGGAGCAATGAAACTGTAGAATAGGAAGACGACATTTTAGAAATCTTATTGCATTTGATGTGAAAGTTGTAAAGATAGATAGATAGATAGATAGAAAGAAATATATAGATAGATAGATAGATAGATATATATATAGATAGATATGTAGATAAATGGATAGATAGATATATAGATAGAAGGAAGGATAAATATATGGATGGATGGATAGAAAGATAGATAGATAAATAAGTGCAATCTCCTATTATAGTATTACCAATCTCATACATATAAACACGTAGCTAGGTATTACGAATATAGATAGATAGATAGATAGATATATAGATAGATAGATATATACATAGATAGATAGATAGATAGATAGATAGATAGATAGATAGATAGATAGATAGATAGATAGATAGATAGATAGATAGATAGATAGATAGATAGATCAGAAAGATAGATAGATAGATATTTAGATAAATAGATAGATATATAGAAAGATATATAGATAGATAATCATGTTAACAGAAGAGCATCTAAACACACCAAGCTTAGTGAAGGTGAAAGTATTATCAATCAAAACTGAATTAACATTGATTATTCTTTACAATTTTTATAAAGCAAATTTTCCGAATTATTTTGAAAAAAAGAAATAATCATGGTTTTAAAAAATAGTTTCGAATATTTCTTGGGGGGAAGGTTTTCCCTGAAAATTAAGATTCAGTATAATATTGTTTACAGTAATATCGATATGTTATAAGCAATAGATAGATAGATAGATGGGAATATAGATAGAAAGATAGATAGATAGATAGATAGATAGATAGATAGATAGATAGATAGATAGATAGATAGATAGATAGATAGATAGATAGACAGAAAGATAGATAGATAGATATTTAGATAAATAGATAGATATATAGAAAGATATATAGATAGATAATCATGTTAACAGAAGAGCATCTAAACACACCAAGCTTAGTGAAGGTGAAAGTATTATCAATCAAAACTGAATTAACATTGATTATTCTTTACAATTTTTATAAAGCAAATTTTCCGAATTATTTTGAAAAAAAGAAATAATCATGGTTTTAAAAAATAGTTTCGAATATTTCTTGGGGGGAAGGTTTTCCCTGAAAATTAAGATTCAGTATAATATTGTTTACAGTAATATCGATATGTTATAAGCAATAGATAGATAGATAGATGGGAATATAGATAGAAAGATAGATAGATAGATAGATAGATAGATAGATAGATAGATAGATAGATAGATAGATAGAAAAGAAATGTATGCTAAGGAGTGTGGAATGAAGGGTCCAAGAAATGTAGGCTTAGGAGTGTGGAATGAAGGGTCCAAGAAATGTATGCTAAGGAGTGTGGAATGAAGGGTCCAAGAAATGTATACTAAGGAGTTTGGAATAAATGGTCCAAGAAATGTATGCTTAGGAGTGTGGAATGAAGGGTCAAAGAAATGTATGCTTAGGAGTGTGGAATGAAGGGTCCAAGAAATGTTTGCTAAGGAGTGTTGAATGAAGGGTCTAAGAAATGTATGCTTAGGAGTGTGGAATGAAGGGTCCAAGAAATGTATGCTAAGAAGTGTGGAATGAAGGGTCTAAGAAATGTATGCTTAGGAGTGTGTAATGAAAGGTCCAAGAAATGTATGCTAAGAAGTGTGGAATGAAGGGTCCAAGAAATGTATGCTAAGGAGTGTGGAATGAAGGGTCCAAGAAATGTATGCTTAGGAGTGCGGAATGAAGGGTCTAAGAAATGTATGCTTAGTAATGTGATATGAAGGGTCTAAGAAATGTATGCTGAGGAGTGTGGAATGAAGGGTCCAAGAAATGTATGCTAAGGAGTGTGGAATGAAGGGTCCAAGAAATGTATGCTTAGGAGTGTGGAATGAAGGGTCTAAGAAATGAATGCTCAGGAGTGTTTAATGAAGGGTCAAAGAAATGTATGCTTAGGAGTGTGGAATAAAAGTTCCAAGAAATGTATGCTTAGGAGTGTGGATGAAAGTCCAAGAAATGTATGCTAAGGAGTGTGGATGAAAGTCAAAGAAATGTATGCCTAGGAGTGTGGATGAAAATCCAAAAAATGTATGCTAAGAAGTGTGGAATGAGGGGTCCAAGAAATGTATGCTAAGGAGTGTGGAATGAAGGGTCCAAGAAATGTATGCTAAGGAGTGTGGAATGAAGGGTC
>NW_019402149.1:7809-8311 GCF_000591075.1 Eurytemora carolleeae
ACTAGTTGCTATAGATACTAGTTGCTATAGATACCCACTAGTTGCTATAGATACTAGTTGCTATAGATACCCACTAGTTGCTATAGATACTAGTTGCTATAGATACCCACTAGTTGCTATATATACTAGTTGCTATAGATACCCAGTAGTTGCTATTGATACTTGTTGCTATAGATACCCACTAGTTGCTATAGATACTAGTTACTATAGATACCCAATAGTTGCTATAGATACCCACTAGTTGCTATAGATACCCACTAGTTACTATAGATACTAGTTGCTATAGATACCCACTAGTTGCTATAGATACTAGTTACTATAGATACTAGTTGCTATAGATACTAGTTACTACAGATACTAGTTGCTATAGATACCCACTAGTTGCTATAGATACCCACTAGTTACTATAGATACTAGTTGCTATAGATACCCACTAGTTGCTATAGATACTAGTTACTATAGATACCCAATAGTTGCTATAGATACTAGTTGCTATAGATAC
>NW_019402149.1:8389-10089 GCF_000591075.1 Eurytemora carolleeae
AAGTAAACCGCGAAACGTCCCCCACCCTAGCTGACCTGCCTCCAGCCGGCAGCCTGAACACAAGAATAGAAGGAGGGAAGGCATTCCCCCCTCTTTACCAGGGGAAGGGGTATCCCCCCCTCCCTCCCTCCACACCTGATCTATCTTAATTTTTCCCAGTTTCCCTATTTATAGAGATTGATCGGGTGCCGTCAACTATAATTAGATACAGTCACAGATAGAAGGATATATAGATATATAGATAGATAGATAGATAGATAGATAGATAGCTTGATAGATAGATAGATAGATAGATAGATATATAGATAATTAGATAGATAGATATGTAGATAGATAGATAGGTAGATAGATAGATAGATAGATAGATAGATAGAATGGATGGATTGACTGTTTGAGAAATTAATGTGATGAATTGATAAATTAAATAATTGATGAGGCTTCTTTCCGAATCAATTTAAAATTGAATTAATTGAGTGATGTGAATAGATTTAAAGATTGGTTTTATTTATTGTTGAAGAAAGAATCAAGGACGTATTTAATACTAGCTTAGGAACCCAGCGTTGCACACTACACAGGGTCATAGTTATTCCCGCCGATTACCCGCACTTGAACGATTTTACCGGGAAACTAAATTTTCGCTATTAAATTCGACTCACTCCACTTAGAATCTCAAACCAAGCTAAGAACATTCCCAAATCAGTGCATTGGTTCCTGAGTTATGACCGGAAAAACGAACACACAAACAGAGATTTCAACTTTGTAGCACGAGCTCATGACGCTTTTTTTAAAAACTCATATTTAAAAATCTTGTTTTCGAATTGTTCAGAGTTCAAAAAACCAATAAAACAAACAAATAAAATGTTTTCCGTTTACCGGCGGCCCCAAGTAAAGATTGAACCTTTGTAAAATTGATTAAATGTACAAGTAAAGGGCTACAGAAAAGTGTAAGTGAGTCGGAGCGGTAAAATCTAAGGTTAGGGTGTTACGACACTTCAAAGTCAACCCTACCTTAAATATTAATGAGACTGTTTATAAGCAGGCTAAATCTTTATCTACCTATTTTCTTAGTTTTCATCACAAATGTTTTCTAAACTCTATAGAGTCCGAATTTGATGAATTTGAGCCTTGTCTCAAATCCGCCAAAAAACGGTTTAAATTAAGCGGTGGCTTAAATCTTAAAACATTGAATACGTTTTTTTTGGAACCAACCAATTTTGAGTCGCGTCTCAAATTTAAGCTGCGGCTTAAATTCTTTAAATTCGGCCTCTGTTTTCTTTTTTTACAACACATCTGTCTTCTTTATATAAGTCTCTGTTTGTCTGTCTGTTTGTCCGATTATAACTGAGGAACCCCTGCGCCGATTTGCCTCAAATTTTGATTGAGGAACTCGGGAGAATCAGGGGAATGTTCTTAGCTTGAATTTGATTCTTAGTTGAGTGGATAGGCTTTGATAGCAAAAATTTAGTTTAACGGTAAAATCAATCAAGTGCGTGGTGGGAGTAATTAACTATGATTAACCTGGGCAACGCTGGATTCTCAAACTAGTAATTTATAAAAATAAATTCTTCTTTTTATTTCCATAAAACTTATTTTCCCAAAAGCAGGGTTTACACATGCAGCTGCCCGCAGCGCTCGGCCCCATTGTCTTCTGTAATCTTTTCTTTTTGATCTTGTTAATTATCCCAATCCTGTCAACACCC
>NW_019402149.1:10855-14863 GCF_000591075.1 Eurytemora carolleeae
CGTTAAAAGAACACTCTACGAATTACCCCCCGTTAAAGGAACGCTCTATGACTTACATCCCGTTAAAAGAACACTCTACGAATTACCCCCCGTTAAAGGAACGCTCTATGACTTACATCCCGTTAAAAGAACACTCTACGAATTACCCCCCGTTAAAGGAACGCTCTATGACTTACATCCCGTTAAAAGAACACTCTACGAATTACCCCCCGTTAAAGGAACATTCTACGACTTACATCCTGTTAAAGGAACATTCTAAAAATTACCCCCGGTAAAAGGCATGCTCTACGACTTACATCCTGTTAAAGGAACACTCTACAAATTACCCCCCGTTAAAGGAACACTTTAAGACTTACCTCCCATTAAAGGAACACTCTACGGATTTACCCCAGTTAAAGGAACTATCTACGGATTACCCTTCCGTTAAAAGTACACTCTACAAATTACCTCCTGTTAAAGGAACGCTCTACGACATTTCCCCCGTTAAACGAATTTTACTTTAAAAGTTTGAGAAACACGCTTTGGAGATTTTGCAGCAACTGTTGAACCTAGAATTAAAGAGAAAATTCAAAATTTAAAACAATAAATATTTCCTAAAAATATGATAACTTTTGTCTATCCTTACTTTTAAGAATCATTGGCCTAGTTAAGCCTATACAACTGGTTGGATTTGCCTGAAACTGCCTGAACTGCCTGTGTTTGCTGCCAGCAGGCCTTATTATCAATCAGGCCAATTTATCACAGGGATTGCTTGTCACGACCTCCTAGTAAATTAATTTTACACAATTTTGGAATACAAATCCATGGACCCCGATATTACTATTATTATTATTATTATCATTATTATTATCATTATTATTATTATTATTATTATTATCATTATCAATACATCAATAATATTATTTGGCACACACCTCTACTTTATCCTTCCTGATGCCTAAGACCTGACTTGAATTCAAATGTAAGATCATTTATTTCATTTCTTTTTGTTTGACGCATCATTTGTCCGTCAATATACGCATTTGTCAGCCAATAAATATGCATCTTCAATACGCAAATTCCTCAATGTACGCACAAGTTAGATCGACACGCTTGCCTTTCTGAATGAACAATATATATACATTCAGGGGGTTACCCACAAAAGACTTTCACGATTAAAATGATTGAATTATTTCTGTACAGTCGTCTCTGAAGTCTCATCCTTTGTGGGTAACCCTGTACGTAAAATGAATCTATATATATTTATGTAAAGTTGTAATATCTGTTTGCGCGGGTAATCAGTGGGACTAACGATGACCCCCCGTGCAACGCTGGGTACTCAAGTTAGTTTAGTATATTCTTAAAATCTACTTTTCCTCCCCCATGTTAAGGCGAAAGAGCGAAAGATAGCTTAAAGGGATGGTCGTACTCATAGTAATTTCAACTGAACCTTCAATTAAACAATTAGATATGTTTAATGGGTCAAATTTTGATCGAAAGTCATAGCTATCTGGAATATTGACAGAACAGTTAAATCCACGTGGCATAGGCACCTCCAGACTCGACCTTGAAATCCTTGAAAGGGAGTGACCGACTATAATGTAAGGAAGTTGAACTGAGTATGTTGTGGAAAACCTCTTTCGGATTCATTTGAGACATATTAACTTTTTAAAGATCTGTAATCCTGAGTTTGAGCGCAAATTCGACGTTCAAAACTCCTACTTTGGGGGTGGATACGTTTTCAGAATTCGTTTTTTTTCAATCATTAAATTACGACGACAAAAAATGTAAAAAATTTCTTCAATAAATTACAGACGTAGTTAATAGTATAGCAAATATATCATAATAATGTGAAGGCAGCTCGGAGAGTTAGTGTCTAAAATAGTTCCTCATAATGTTGAGAAAATAAAAATTAATCTTATCATTGAAAATAAGTAATCTTGTTCTTGTTTCTATTTGTTTCATTATTCACAAAGATTTTCTGCAGATTTTCTAAAATTATTATTGAAAAGACGACATTTGAAGAATTTAAAGAAATCTGGGAATAAATTCAAAGAAAATAAGAAATGCAATATAATAATGAAAACGATATAATCGATTTTAGCATTGATTTATTCACAAATTTCTTTTGAGAAATATTTTCCTAACTATCTAATTAGATTACTGTATAATTTTACTTTATTTTTCGCTGTCGTTATTTAATAATTTAAAAAAACTAATTCTGAAAACGTATCCACCCCTTAAAGTAGGAGTTTTGAACGTCGAATTTGCGCTCAAACTCAGGATTTACATATCTTTAAAAAGTTTAATATGTCTCAAATGAATCCGAAACAAGTTTTCCACAACACTGCATACTCAGTTCAACTACCTGACATCTGATTTATACGCTACCTGATCCATTTGCTGTCTGATTTATACGCTACCTAATCCATTTGCTATCTGATCCATAGGTTATCTGATCCATACGTTATACGATCCATACGTTATCCAATCCATACGCTATCTGATCCATATGCTATCCAATCCATACGCTATCTGATCTATACTCTATCCGATCCATATGTTATCCAATCCATACGCTATCTGATCCATACGCTATGCGATCCATACGCTATCTAATCCATACGTTATCTGATCCATACGCTATCTGATCCATACGCTATCTGATCCATACGCTATCCTATCCATACGGTTTTTCTTGGCTGAGGTCCCCATTAACTAGCTGATTTCTAAAAAATCACGCAGTCCCTTTTAAAAACTTATTTTACGGTACCCTTCGTCTTGTTCTAAAAATATCATTAGAATTCTTTCCTAAAGTGACTTGCGGTTTCTTAGCAGCAGAGACAAAGAAGGAAACAGTAAGAAACAAGCAGCATTACAACGACAATTGAGGAACTGTTAGAGAGCGTGGCGCCAAGCTTCAACAATAATCTCTTAACATCCAACCCTCCTGTATATCTTAAATTTAAAATTCCAAATTTTTCCTGAAAAAAATACCCAATAACCACCGCTGAGGGACAAATTTTATGTTTTTTGAAACCATAAATTGAAAATAATTTACACCTTTTCAAGTATCCATGGTGACAGGGTGGGGGGGGAGGGAGGATAGGGTTAAAGTTGAAAATAGTTTGGTTAAACGAAGAAGGTATATGGGTCGGTAAATTGGGGGTGTTTCGACTTTTTACGAAATTATTTTAAAATTCCTTTGCGATTTATTGGTCAATTTCTAACTGGGGGGAATAGTGTGAAAATGGTGATAGGGGGGGTAGATAGATAGATAGGGGATCTTTATAGGTGACAAGAATTCTTTGAATACTACTATCCTAGGATTTAACTGCTTATATCTAATCTAATAAAAATGCATTGGTCTGCACAAAAAGAAAGCTGTTCGCAGTTTCAAAGGGTTGAATACGATTTATGAAAATGTATCCAAATATCATTATTGAGTCATAAGTTTTTAGATAATTCGTAGTAATTAGATTATTCGTAGTAAATTAATAGCCCTGAAATATGCAGCATTTCATATTTTAAACTTGTTTTTCCTCGGCATTTAATTTAAGATATGTTGAGAATACGACATTATAATAAACTCTTACTATAGTATTCATATATCTGTGATTCACTGTATGTCCCCATTCTAATTAACCTCGAGTTCCTGAGTTATATTTAGAAAGATTTCGTTTTTTTCTTGTAACGTGTTATTTGTCTCTGTATTATAAATCTCCAAGTCACTTTTATAAAAACCCCGTTTGAGAGAATATTTTTTTTAAATGTTACGGCAGCGTTGTGATTCTTAACTACCCCTCTAAATATGGAGGTTATTTGCAAATATCTCAATGATGCCTTTAAAACTTTTCTGTAAAAACAATTGTTTTGAATTAAAGCGTTACAACATTTATAGTTCTTAAAACATCTCTCCCAGCCCTTATTTAGTAATATATATTATTATTTAGGAGACAAGTGTATTTTAACATCTATATTTCATTCCTCAGCTGTCTGAGCCCCTTATTCTAACAGTCGTCTCTGAAG
>NW_019402149.1:15234-19421 GCF_000591075.1 Eurytemora carolleeae
GGGGGGGGAAGATGAGGAATAAAAACTTCTTTTGTAGTGTTAAAAATATCTTTAGCATAAATGTTTCAGCGCACTGTCAACAATTTAAGAAATATTAATAATAAAACTATTAATAAAATGAAACAATACATTTATCTCTTTTTAAAAAAGTGCATTAGACAAGTAATGTTTAGAGGCGTTCTAGCTGATTTTTCTCTCAAAATATTAATATTTTAAATCGAGTAGCCAATTTATGCTGCAGGGACAATGAAGAAAATGATCAGTATTAATCACATTTTTCTTTCTCATTGTTATTCAGAGGTTTGAAAGGTAGTGCTGAAAATCAGGCTCTAGAGTTGGCTGGTCATGCACCTTAGTATTTCAATTTTTGGATTGACTTTTATAATTCAGACTTCAAGTTAATAACAACTTTGATCCATATTCATTCCAATTCTATCCCAAGCTTGTTTTAGTCTGATAGAAAGGTAGACAAGGAAAAGAAGTAATTACCTTCCCCCCCCCACTTTCTGCTTGGGAATATATAGGGTTAAGAAACAGGGTTGTAGTAAATGCAGTTTAAACATACCTATATAAATCGCATTGTACATTATCTGTGGATCTAGCTGCGCTAATCCTTAAATGCACAAAAAAATTTGTAATGAGACTGGGCTAGCTACGTATTGTGATTAGTTTAAATACAATAATATATATCTGCGTAATATTGTAAATACATATTAGAACTTAACACATAACATATAGGTTTTGGTAAATACTTCAGTTAATATAGAGACTCCGCTTTGATTACAGTGTTGAGAGTACTTGGGTTTTTGTTGAAACATACAAGTTCAGATCGTGCCTTGAGATTTGGCATTGATTGATTAAGAGCTTGTTTGATAGCTACGCTTGTGTCCCTGTGTGACATTTCGAGCCAATGAGATTGTGCCTTGAGATTTGGCATTGATCGATTAATTGCTAGTGTCTGTGTTGTAATCGCTAGCTAACAAGATCACGCTAAGTGGTAGTGGCGTTGATAGTTCATGGGATTGTAGCCGTGTAGATCCTGTCCTGGTTGAGGCAATGATCAATTAATTGCTAGCGTACCTGTTGACATCAATTGCTAATGAGACCGTGCCCAGTGGTAGTGGTGTTAATAGTTCATGGGATTGTAGCTGTGTGGATCCTGTCCTGGTTGAGGCAATGATTAATTAATTGCTAGCGTACGTGTTGACATCGATTGCTAACGAGACCGTGCCCAGTGGTAGTGGCGTTAATAGTTCATGGGATTGTAGCTGTGTGGATCCTGTCCTGGTTGAGGCATTGATCAATTAATTGCTAGTGTCCGTGTTGAACATCGATTGCTAACGAGACTTTGCCCAGTGGTAGTGGTGTTGATAGTTTATGGAATTGTAGCCGGGTGGTTCATGTCCTGGTTGATATTTATAGGGGACGGGTTGTACCTGAACTGATACAGTTCTGGACAAAGTTTTAAGAGTAAGGCATTTCCTACAGGGTTAAGCCATTTGAATACATAAAGCTGTGAAATAGAAAGACGGCTGTTAGACTCAATTGTAATTGTACTGTTTACAGTGTACACTGACCCTTTGCATACTGATAATTAAAACTATTTGCTATAAAATACAGTGATAACCGGAAAACTCTGAAATAGGAAGACGACTTTAAAGCAACAATCAAGTGTATTTAATGTTGTTACAAATCAAATAGTTTTACTAGACATGTATTGAATCAATAATTAAGTGAAACAGGTCTGTTTACACTGCACAATTGCTGTGTCCTATGCTAATTTGACAATATAAGTCATAAATTGATTCTAAAAGTCGTCCTAATATTTCAGAGTTTTCTGGTTATTTCTGTAGCAACAAAATATTGATCAAATGTCGTCATCACAATAGGTGTCACTGTACAAAGAGCTGGAGGTAAGGTGGGCGGAGCTAAAAGTAATAAATTACGGAGCTAAAGTAACTATGGAGCTAATGGGACTATGGAGCTAAAGGGACTACGGAGCTAAAGGGATTACGGAGCTAAAGGGATTACGGAGCTAAAGGGATTACGGAGCTAAAGGGGTTACGGAGCTAAAGGGATTACGGAGCTAAAGGGATTACAGAGCTAAAGGGATTACGGAGCTAAAGGGATTACAGAGCTAAAGGGATTATGGCGCTAAAGGGACTACAGAGNCTTTTAATCAATAGAAATTTAAAGAGTTTTTTGGAAAAAAAACATTTTTTATAAAGTCAAGTCTGTGTAAAAAAAATCTACGATAGCCAATAATTTTTGTGTGACTAAAGCTGCAGATCTAAAAAAATTATTTTTGAAAAGACCTTGAAAAATGGATGTAGATTTTTTACTCTACAGAGGTTTGGTCCATCACCATCACCAAATTTTAAAAGTAAAAAGAATCTTTTAGTTTTTTTCTAAACAAAATCATTTAAAATACTATATAAAGACATATTCAAGGCCGAATTTCAAGGTCGCCCCTGAAATCATATTATTTAATGCGTTTAATAAATCGTTATAATTTTGGAACCTGTATTTTTGTATTTGATGTAATTTTGCATTTTGTGTGGTGTTAATCCGAAGTGATACTGGTCACCAACTGAGCACTTGTTTGTTGAAACTAAATCACTCTTATAAACCCCACCCCCCGCACAAAAAAAACTTTAAAATACATCTAAAGATCTGCAATTCATTCTGACTTTAAATCTTTTATAAAGAAGTCATGTTCGCTCTAATAAAGACCTCAGTATGGGTTTTTTTAAATGTTCCACAAAAAACATTATCTTTTGATATTTCTAGAATTGGTTACTACAAAAAAAAATNGGTGTCCTTTTACATGGGTAACATACAGGGTGTCCTTTTACGTGGGTAACATCCAAGGTGTCTTTTTACGTGGTTAACATACAGGGTGTCCTTTTACGTGGATAACATACAGGGTGTCCTTTTACGTGGGTAACATATATACAGGGTGTCCTTTTACTTGGTTTACATACAGGGTGTCCTTGTAAGTTGGTAACATCCAAGGTGTCTTTTTACGTGGGTAACATACAGGGTGTCCTTTTACGGGAGTAACATAAAGGGTAACATACATGGTGACAGAAAGGGTGTCCTTTTACTCTTGCCAATTTTCAAATTGCTGTAACTTTGCTATTGTTTGGAATTTTTTCAATCTGTAAAAAATTTTGAATTATCAAATTATGAGTGTTTTGTTTTAGAACTGGATTCACTTTTTTTTTTTAACAAGTGTTAATAATAACCGTTTTTTATTTAAATGCATTTATCAGCACTAGTCGAACATTGACTAAAACTCTTCGAAGTATATCGGCCGGGTTGACTTTTAAGAGTAATAACCATAGATAAAGATAGATTGCGCATAAGACGACATTTTTCATCTTGAAAGATATAAATGTACAGAGATGTTTTAAAGATATTCCTATTATATAGATTAACTAGGTCGGTTCTGAACGTTGGCTGTTCTTATGGTGTATAGGAGTGCTGTAGAGAGAAATTTAAGTTAGTTTAGTCCTTCTCATGTCCTTCTTCAGTTCTCGTCAATATGATATATTGCTCAGTGAAATATAGTTGTTCAAACAGTTAAATTAAAACACCAAACCACCCCGCTTATCATTAAAGTACACTTTGACCCCTAGAAGTATTAGTTCGCGGACTGTACAATTCTTGGTGATTTTGCGTACATAAGCTATCTATGTTTATTTATTTATCTATGGTAATAACTCTTCAACGAAAGGAGGTATCGACGAATTTTAAAAACTCTGAGGTTACCTTTTTACCTTGGCTATCTTCGTGCACAACCCGCCTAACCACAGAAAGGTGACACAGCGCGTGAAACGTTTATCAAAATACAGGAAAACTGATATTTTTTCTTCTGCAATACACATTTTTCCAGATTGTAAAAAATTTCAAAAAATGAAAGAGAAGTAGCTGTTTAAAAATTTTCAGAATTAATCTGCCACCACCGGCCACCCTGTAGTTTCTCAAGCTGAAAATTGATTATTTTTATTATTTTAAATGTGACTTTTTTATTTTTGCTGAAAATACAAAAAAAAAACTAATTATCAGAATTCAGAATTTATAACTTTAAAATTTAAAATTTTCGTCATTGTTACTCACTGCTTGGATCAAGGTTTAGGGTACTGTACTGAATCAAACGTGAAACTTTATAAATGGAGCCCCCA
>NW_019402149.1:19797-28714 GCF_000591075.1 Eurytemora carolleeae
TTCAACTTTTATTTTTCACGGCGCCTTTATATATTTATATACGCTTATTCATTCATTTATTAATCCATTCTTTACTCCATATTAACTTCACATATTTATATATTTATATATACTTATTCATTCATTTATTCATTCATTCTTTACCCAATACTAACTTCACATTTTATATATTTATATACGCTTATTCATTCATTTATTAATTCATTCTTTACCCCATATTAACTTCACATATTTTGTTTATTTATATACACTTATTCATTCATTTATTCATTCATTCTTTACCCCATATTAACTTCACATATTTTATATATTTATATACGCTTATTCATTCATTCTTTACTCCATATTAACTTCACATATTTTCGTATAATTTTGACAAAGTTGTAAATCACTTTCTCGAGATAGGAACATCAGATCAAACTTTCATGGGTCGCGATCAAGAGCTAAAGTGATTAGCTTTCAGCCTATACCCCCTTTCATTTTTCCTTTACAGTCCCGTTAACGGGAAGTAAGTCTCCCTACCTCCTTCTTTATTGTATGCCACTATCAGAGGCGTTCCATTATAGGCTCAAATTGAATATATTCGGTAAACTGAAACATAAACGCAAGAAAGTTGGTCGGAAATTCGCGCAAAAGTGCTCAACTTTGCACAATTCTGTTGCGTTTATTGCATGCAGTTATTACGAAATTGTGCGCAATTAAATTCACTTGCGAAGTTGCGCGCAAGGGCTAGCAATTGCATGGAAGTAAAACACTTTTGCGATGGAAACTCTACTCAATATACACTATAATTCAACTGTATGTTTCTACTCCTAAGTTGCATATACCACTATAATCCGCTCCACCGCAATAAATAATCTTTCCATTTAGAACTGCAGCTCCTATAATAAATTATTAAGTTGATTAAAATATATTACACCTTATTAAAGATTAAATTCTAAAGAAGTATAAGATGGTAGATGAGACTTTTAAACCCCCTCTATAAATACTTGTTCGGTTGATCTTGTTACAGAACTTAAATTTAGAGTTCAATACAATCTGAGGAAATTAAAAATATAAGATAATTTGATTTATAATTCAGTGATGAATAAAGAAAAAGCATTTTTATTTCTTGTTGTAAACTACATTTAATGCTTTTTGCTTGTTTTAAACTTTGCTTACTCAAGCTGTATTCTACACCTGGTCCTGTAATATAAAAAGCTGTTTTTTTGGTATGCAACAATTTTCATTTAATCCTGCCGGGATATTTTCATTGAAAGATACTTTGAAAATCTACAAAGGCAAAAAAAAAATCCGCAAAATCCGCAAGCCCTTGGGTTTATCATTGAATCCCCTCTTTAAAAAGGAATGTCATTTACTCTCAGACAAATTAGAATCAATGGAAATTCTTTTTAAGATCTAAATATTTATTTACGTATCTAGGATATATTACAAATTTAACAGAAAAAACTATTTTACGATAATATGGTTTACATACATTAATTAAGAAGTAATCTATTAGTTTTCGGATACATTTTTTATCATTATTTTCTTATCAGAATTGATCATTTAACATCGAGTATTGACGAATCAGCAGTTCAAGCGATAAAACAACTACATTTTATTCAATAGGATAGCATATTTGTATACAATGTGACTTAGCAGTACGATAGACACGGTGTGTGTTATCAATTATTAGAAAATGCTATAATTAACTTTGTGCATGCTTTCGCGAAAACATGCCACGGAGACGAGTTCTCTTTTTTCTATTAGAGAAGATTGATGTTGGCTTCATAATGAAGAAAATTGACCTTTCTTCATTAGTATTGAGGCAACATAATAAAGGATTAAAGAAAGGAAAAAAATAATTATGCAACAGATAACTTTTCACATAAACATGTACGGGAGCGCGTTTTCTTTTTTATGTTAAAGAAAAATCATGTTAGCTTTAGAACGAGAAACATTGACTGTTTCTCTTTGATATTTCGGCTACATGTTATAGGATAAAAGAGGGACAATTATAATTAAGAGATATAAATCGAGGAACATTGATGGTTCCTCGTTAATATCGAGGCTGCATCATGTTCATCATATCTTGTGGAGTCATGGTTTCTCGGCCGTTTCTTTTCTGTGGTGGGGTATGTCTCAATTATCCACAGGTTCAGGAGGCGTTCCAGTTCAGTTCATACGTTATGTTTTCATAGAAAAGTTCTGCTCCGAGGTCAGTCCGACACCGAGATCAGTCCGTCAGTCCGCTACCGTTCCGGATTTGATTTATACTAAATAATGTAAAAAACACTAATTAATAACATTTTCCAGGACAGAAAAGTGTTAATGACAGATCGATAATCCATAAGGAAGTATTGTCTTAATAGTTTCGAACAGCAGAGGGCTTGCAAAAATATGGGATTAAAGTATTGTGATCAATCAATTGTATCAATCATTCAATCATTTGGACAGTAGCAAAGCACTATTTATACTGAAATTTAGTCCTAATAAATGAAAAGTTAGGAATTTTTTATATTCAGTACAGTCAAATATACTTTGAGAGTGAGCTTGATTCAGACTTGAAACTTCATTCTAAGCTAAATATGATTTGAGGGGATTTTTATTTTAAACAATGAAGATATGAACAATGGAAATTTAAACCCCCAAGGGATTCAATGATAAACCCGAGGGCGTACATTGATTTTATTTGTCTGAGAGTAAGTGATACAGTTTAAATTTATTACAGAATTATAGATTAATTTATCTTACACTATAGAATTCCTGTGATTAATACAACAAAATATAATTGGTTTTCTAACTATAAGATCATAAGAAAATAAATGTATCTATTTTATGTTATATATTGGGTTTAATAAAGGTGTATTTTTATTTAGTTAATTATATTAATATATCTTAGGAGCTGCAGTTCTGAATGGACAGATTGTTTACTGCGGGGGATATGATGGTGGTATGCAACTTAGGAGTTGATACATAAAGTTTAATTACATTATTACTTTTATTAATATTTAAACCTATCTATTACTTAATGATTATTCAGCGCTAAATCCATATTCAAAGTTTACCTATTAAAATAGATGATTAAGGATGATAATTTAGAAATTTTATATTGGAAATTCTTGAACATTTAGGTTTTATATTTCAGAAATAATCACTGTAAAAAAAGTAACTTAACACCTTCTAATTCTTTTATCCAAAAAAAAATAGATAGTGTAAAGCTAAAATCCCCTTCTAATTTTTCCTGTTCAAAGTTTTCTTCTTCTTTCTTCTTCATCTTGCTGTAAGCCCCTATCTCTACTGTCAAGAGATTTCCCCTCCACTTTTTTCTTCTTGTTTCTTGTTTTTACACTTTCCAAATTGTTCTTTTAACATCAAGTTGTGGAGCAAGTAGGAGAGAGATAAGGAGGTTTGTAGGAAGAAGGGTATAGGGGATTTCTCCCTGTTTTCCATCATTTTATACTGCTTCCTAGTTAGGGGAATTAAGGAATTTACCCATAACTGCACCCCTTATGCAAAATGGGGAGTTGTGATTCCTGAAAGCTCTCTTGAGAGGTATCTTCCATGGCAGTCCAGTCCTCGCATCTGGTCGAGTAAAGACTGGTATCATTGTGCATGGCTTGTATTCCTATGAGGGGTTAAACTCCTCTTTAAGTGCACCCACATGAAAGTGTAAACTTTTGATATTGTAAACTTAGACAATTTGATGTAACAGAATTCATAGTTTGAAAGATTGGAAAATCAGAATTTGTAGCAAAAACTCAATTCATGTTAAATTAAACTATTATTCTTTGATGCAACAAACCTTTCTTTGTGTTTCTTACACTTAACGAACTAAAGATTGGAGCATTTTAAAATTTTTGTATTCTGCTAGTTATTTTAAGAGCTACAACAACGCCCAATGAGAAACTAATCAAAACTATTTTTATATGTATTGTTGACATCATATTTAAGATTACAATTAAATCTTTTATAATTGAATAATCACATTCAATACAAAATAAAATAATGATGGAGGGAGAGGGGAATTCAAACACATTGTAATGTAAATAAACTGTGTTAAACTCCTAAATGTTGCAAACCTATACCTATAGAATGGCGCAGGTAGAATATAGTAAACAAGTGAAAACTAATAAATCAAACAATAATAAAATATAGAATATAAATCATATGTATTAAAAAAGTTAAAAATTCACTAAATAAAAGATGAAAATTCACTAAATAAAAGTTGAAATTGAATATTTTTGTTTAGTAACTGTTTCAAGAATGAGGGAATGGACTGGATAGAGTTTGAAAGTATGAATGTGGGTAGATATTACTTTACCCTGACTACACTAGGAGACAAAATACTTGCTGCAGGAGGATATACTCCACAGGGGTATGTGCTATGTTTATTTATATTTGTTTTATAAACCTTTTTGTTCTTTATTGATCATCTAGCTTTCTTTCCTATTAAAAAAATGGATGTTTCTAAATTAAAATATTGAATTATTATATAAGCATTCTCACAAACTGGAATCCTTCAGTTAAACCCCTTCACCTGTGTCAGTTAAAATTATATATTTGTTTACTAGGATAACTGCTACTGTGGAGGTGTTTGATGGATCCTCCTGGAAGCTTCAAAACTATGAATTAACATCTCCAAGACATAGTCACTGTTCTGTTCCTATCAGGTATGCCTTTATTATTTATATATATTAGTCATGACAAGTGCACACATATAATTAATCAATAATGATGAAATAAGATGAATTCTTATACAGAATATATGCTGTTGTCAAATATTTCCACCATGTTTTCAAAAATAAATCTACTTATATCTTTATTACATACAAACATTGTTCAACCTTGCTAAATACCCCTTTTTAAAAGAAAAAACTGTTAATATTTAAAGATATCTTACATCAAAAGTTGGCACAAATGAACAGAATTATAGATAATAGCATCAAAAATAAAACTGTCAGCATTTTTAAATTCTTTTTATATTTCTTAACATTTTATATTCTAGTGAGAGTCAAGTCATGCTGCTTGGAGGATATTCTAACGACAACTTATCTCTTGTAGAAGTCTACAGTATTGAAGAGGGATTCATTGCAGAGCTTCCATCAATGCCAACTGCAAGGTAATCTTTCTAAAATATATCTAAAGACTGAAACATTTAAAAATGTTCTTTTTTATATTTTCATGATTTTTTCTAATATTAATGGTGTCATTCTTAAATTGATGACAAGTTTGAAAATACTTCCCACAAATACATACAATGAATATAGAATAATATACAAGTGGATTTAATGAATTTAAATATTCAAATCTAATATAATCAACGATTCATAATCTGAAAAATAATAATAAATTAATCTTAATGTTTTTTTTATTTCATCCTCATACTCTTTGTCTGTTGCTTTCTAAATAAAAAAACCTTTTTGTTGCTATTAAAGGAATTGATTTTTTGCCACAAACTCTCAATTTCTTATTCATATATCTTTGCAACCCAATGTCATAGACCTTCAATACTTAAAATAATTTTATATTTGTTTGTTTAGGAGAGGACTAGCATGCAGCATGTTTAATGGAGAAATATGGACAGCTGGAGGAGACAATTTTGGATATCAAGATGTTGTAGAAGTCCTGACACCAGGGTTTACAAACACCTGGAGGAGTGGACCTAAGCTGACCAAGAGGAGAGTCTACCTAACAATGGAGGTGCTGGACAACAACCTGGTAGTATTTGGAGGGGATGGAGGTGTAGACAGCCTGGAGAAACTTGAAGGTGAAGATTGGATGGAGGAACCTCTGCAATATGGACATAAACAACATGCCTCTGTATCAATTCTGTGTAATTGATACAGAGATGTATGTTTATTCTATTGTAACTTAAATTAATAATTTGATTTAAAATATTGTCTTTTCTAAAAATAAATTGGATTTAATGCAGCAAGTTCTTGTTAATTGTTCTGAATAAAATGAAAAGGAGTAGAGTACAGAAGTTTCAAGTTTTAAATATCACACTTTGAAACATAAAAAATATAACATGTGTGCAACATAAAAAAGTTCAGATTATTATATTATCTATGGTTTGATGAAAGATTGTTAAAAATCTATCTACTTGATACTGGTGTTGAATGATAGAAGAATGAAATTTATAACAAAGGAATATATAAAAAAGACACTGTATGACACTTAATGTGGAGACCATACAAAACTTATCACCACAAAACTTATCACCACAAAACTTATCACCACAAAACGTATCACCACAAAACTTATCAAAACAAAACTTATCTAACAACCAAACTTATCAAAACAAAACTTATCATCACAAAACTTATCAAACTACAAAACTTATCAAATTCAAAACTTATTAAAATAACTACAAAATTTATTTTTCGAAACCTTTTTAAAAGTTGTTACAACTCAAACTTGACTTAGAATTTATATTTATAAATCATTTTTCATCTGTAAATAGGCTGGCAATATTGAACAGATATGTGTTCAAGGGTACACTATCAAAGCTTGCACACATAGCCTTCAGGTCTTGTTCTTGTTCTCTTTGTATTTGTTGTACAGATGATTTTCATCATCCTTCAGTAAAGGAATTGAGTCTTTGTAACAAAATCAAATATTTAACCCCCAATATCTTTAGAACCCGATGTTGTAAACCTTTAATATTTCAAACTCTGATTATTTGATTAAACAGAATTCATTGTTTGAAATATCTAAGGTCTACAACATTTGGTTCCAAAGATATAGTGATTTGAAAATCAGAGTTTGTGACAAAGACTCAATTCCTTTGTACCCTTCTGTGAGAGAACACAATTAGCCTCCATCTCAGTTGAAAGGGGCTGGGAAACTGAGAGTTTACCAAATTTTCTATTAAAATTCGCGGATTTTAAAAAAATTGTTGGTACATTTCCATTATTTGAAAATTTAGATTCATGAATTTTATTGATAAGTTTTAAGTTTGATATGTTTTGTAGTTTGATAAGTTTTGTTGTTGATAAGTTTTGTTTTGATAAGTTTTGTGGTTTGATAAGTTTTGTAGTTTGATAAGTTTTGGGATGATAAGTTTTGTGGTGATAAATTTTGTGGTGATAAGTTTTGTGGTGAAATGTTTTGTATGGTCTCCCTTAAGGTAGCTCATCAGTTTCCAAAGAAATTTTTTATTTAAAGATTAACACGGCATTTTAGAGCAAACTGTTTATATAAAGACCCCCCTCCCTTACACCCAGTTGTTCCTTTAAGATACACTTTTTAATACAAAAAAAATGAAACATAATTTTTCTGTATTATTATTGGCGAAAAAGCTGAAACACAGGTTTGGAGAGACCAAGTACAATTTCGAATATTAGGCCTACTGAATAGATTTCAATAGGGAAACTCCAGACAATGAGTAAAAATTGCAAAACTTACAAAAATTTTCTAATTATATTCCTGATTAACATATTGAGTATTTTAGTGACACAGTAATTTATATCTAGCTGTTATCTATATATAGACTGTTTGTATCCAATAAACGTCAAAACGGCAGATTCAATCAGGCCCAAATTTGGTGTGGGACATCATATGACCGCAGGGAAAAATTAGTTATGTTTTTGTAAAGGGAATGTTGGAGATGGCATGTTTAATGTAGGGGGGCCCTGCCTTCATTTTTGGTTCAAATCTTCCAATTTTTTGGCTGCAAGCCTAATTAGTGATCAAAACTTCTAAAATAAATAAAATTGAATTTTAATGACCTCAAATGACCTCTAATGACCTCTAATGACCTCCACAAATAGAAAATATTTCAACTATGGCTTTATGCAATATCATTTACTCTATCCTTATACTTTACTTTAAACCTTTCTTTAATCTTCACTCTAAAACTTTCCTAATCTTTACTCTGAACCCTTCTATTTCATTTTAAATTCGGTGATGGTGATGGACCAAACCTCTGTCGAGTAAAACAGTAGATGTTAGTTCCACATTTATTGAAAATATATTTCGGTGTTCTTGAGATTGTTTCTGTCACAAAGGTTATTTCTTATACTTCAAATTTTTTCCTTATTCTTTATTGAAAACATTTCCTTATCCTTTATTGAAAAAACATTTCCTTATCCTTTATTGAAAACATTTCCTTATCGTTTATTGAAAAAACATTTCCTTATCCTTTATTGAAAACATTTCCTTATCCTTTATTGAAAACATTTCCTTATCCTTTATTGAAAACATTTCCTTATCCTTTATTGAAAACATTTCCTTATCCTTTATTGAAAACATTTCCTTATCCTTTATTGAAAACANTTCTTTTCCTTCAACATAAACCATTCTTTTTTACTTTACTTCCTTATCCTTTACTCTTTGCTCTTTTCATATTCTTTAATATAAGTCTTTTCTTACACTTTACTTTACATTTTGCTTTATCCTTTGATTACACTCATTTCTTTTTCCCTTAACATCCTTTTGCACCCTTTACTCTACAAATTAAAATATAAAAGTTTGATACAAGGGCGTATACAGAAATAAATGTAGGGGGGGGCTACGCCCCCCCCTTTACAAGTCTAGGGGGGGCACTGCTCCCCATGCCCCCCCCCTGTATACGCCCTTGGTTTGATATGATTTCTTATAAATTACTATGTGTTTTAAAATTTTAAACCAACAAAACTGAACCCCCCAAGAGCAAGAAAAAAAGTTCAAAAAATGAAAGGGGGGAGTAAATACAAAAGAAATGTTCAGGAGAAAGGATAAGGGGAAAGGTTCGAGAGAAGGGTATGGAAAGGCTCAGGGGAAAAGTATAAATTAATGGGTATAGAAAGGTTCAGGATAAAGAATAAGGGGAAAGGTATAAAGTTAAAGGGTATTGAAAGGTTCAGGGTTAAGGATAAGGGGAAAGGTCTTTTATTATTATTAATTAATATTAACTTCACATATTTTATATATTTATATACGCTTATTCATT
>NW_019402149.1:29342-39631 GCF_000591075.1 Eurytemora carolleeae
AAAAGCCATAATATTATTATGTCTGCTAGAGTTTATTTAATGAAAAGGGTAAAAGACTGCAAAGATGTGTCTATAATGTCTCCGCAAGATGAACAGAGATTTCTGTAATTTTCTTGTTTTACTAAGTAAAACCGTATGCAGTCAAAACATGAACAAACAAAATGTGAACATAGCAGACGAAACTCTTACAGATTACAGCTTTCTCAGTATATCAGTATATCAAATTCGTCACTGAATTCCCATGTTTATTGGGACACCCTGTACAGTGTGCAGTATAAACATACAACCTACAAAGTAGTCACCTGCAAACATGTACAGATTACAGTGCAGAGTACAGCATACCACAAACAACATACAATTGTATTACATCCGCCCAACCTTACATCCATCCTATGATACTTTGGACCTACCCGCACCATGGTTTTTCAGCTGCTGTTGGTTCGATGTTCTGTAGGTCAGTTGCACAACTTTCTTAAGTTGGTTGTACTTGTAGGTTGGATGCACATTATTTGTTGGTCGGAAGCACAACTTTAGTAGGTCGGATGCACAACTTGAGTAGGTCAGATGGACAACTTGTGTATAGGTCGAATGCACAACTTTGGTAGGTCGGATGCACAACCTTAGTAGGTCAGATGGACAACTCTAGTAGGTCAGATGGACAACTTTAGTAGGTCAGATGCACAACTTTATTAGGTCAGATGGACAACTTTTGTAGGTCGAACGCACAACTTTTGTAGGTCGAACGCAAAACTTTTGTAGGTCGAATGCACAACTTTGGTAGGTCTGATGCACAAAAAAGTTAGCGTATCCGACCTACTGTAGTTCGGTTGCACAGCTTTTTCTAAGTTGGTTGCAACTTGCACTCAATTCTGTAGGTCGGACGCACAATAAATGTCTTAACCTAACATAACCCCACATATCGGCTATATAACTTTTTCATGTTGATAAATGTGGCCGCAGCACTTGGCCCTCTAGCCTGTCCTAGCTGCAGCGCTCAGCCCCAAAACACAACAAGGGCTCCGGCTATCTAACAATCCGCCCAGATTTTGTTCTATTAATGATCCTGAATGCAAGGGAACCGGGTGAAGGGTTTCCGGGAACCAGAGTTTGCTGAAACCCCAGGTTGACATTCTCAACCCACCTCCCCNTCCCTCCTATATTGAACCTGGGTTTTTGGTTTCAAGGCAACAGTTTAATCTTTGGTTTATTTTCATAGGCAATGTGACGGCAAATAATTTTTCCATTATTCTAAATAATGAAATAATATTCTAAATAATAGATTAAATTTCAATGAAAAATGAATTCACGAATCCAGAAAATGTGAAAAATATTAACAGAGTGGGAAAATATGATAAAATATGATAAAATATTAGAAAATAGGAGGAAAATAAGCAATGAGACTCCTGACCAACAGGTAGGTGTTTAAAAACCTCTGGCCTGTCTTTGAATCAGACTTTTTGGTAAAAAAGCTTTGAAAAACATGGGAAAAAAATAGGGAAAATAATTTTTCCCCAATCTTTTTTTTTAAATAGTATCTTGAGATTTGCGTGCAAAAATTTTTTATTTTCGATGAAAAATGAAATCATGAATCCAGAAAATATGAAAAATATTAATCAAGCGGGAAAATATAATAAAATAGGGGAAAGAGGGATCTAAAACCCCCTTAAAATTCGCTCCGATGAGATTCTTGTCTAACAGGTAGATTTATAAAACACGTAGCTTGTCCTTAAATCAGACTTTTTGGTAAAAATGCTTTAAAAAGCATGGAAAATGGGGATAAGGGAGGGGGGAAATATATATTTTTAAAAAATTATATTTTTATATTACTTATAAGAAACAGCCTCACATATTTCTCGAATCAATCAAATAAAATATGTTCTTTGGCAACAATTTAAAGCATTCATTTTAAATGATATTCTGGAAAGATTGAGGTTTACTGGATGACGACATTCAAGACCTAGTCTCTCTTGTCATATATATGGTAACACTATAGTAACCTCGTTGTAATATACCCACAAAGTATGCGTCTTGAATGCCTTCGCTTAAAATTTGTTCACCTTTTTACCTGGTTTTATTATTGCATTATTTAATTATTTGATTATTTAATTATCTAATTATTTAATTAATTTAACTTTTTAGCTGAGATTAAATTCAGGGATTCCCATAAAACATGATGAGGAAAACTACAGTGGTCGTCGTGTATATCAATACAATGAAGATGACTTACTTCTTCAATTTAATTTCACGCCTAGCTTTAAATACAGCAGGGTAAAGGCATACACAAGGTGATTAAGCTTCTCTATAGACTCTCTCCGATGTGTTAAAATCTTTTAGTCGCAAAATATATCTCAAACCTGAAACAAGGATGATTTAATTACAATGTTTCTGGAGTTATAAAATGCGGGTATTTGTTTTAATAAAAATCATAGCAAATGATTAACTTTAAGAAGCACAAATGGTAAAGGATACAGTTTAAGGTTGTTGAATGAGTGGAGTAAATATTTATAAACTGATAAGTTGATACTATGGAAATAAAGTTCTGAACATTGTTTGTTACTAGTATTATGATTGTAATTGAAAGGGAAACTTACTATTAGGTCTTAACACACTCGAAATAGAGAGGTGATTGATTTGTGACTAAAACATAATTGTCTTCTGAAAATAATTGCTTGTTTAAAAAAAAAAGATTGTTTTCACTTGGAATTTTAACTTATTTCACTTTAACATGAGCGGTTTTGGTACACAATCGAGTATCAGAGTTGGGGTTGGGTTTGGTGTGTAGGACTCCGTCAGAGAAATAAATCCTTGGCAAACCTGGTAAAGACGACTTTCAAAGGCTCTGGGGAGTTTAAAATGATTTTGTTCAACAAGCAGAGACACATAACATATCGTAAACAAAGATAAGCTGTCAAAATTAAAAGGGAAAATACCAAGGAGTATAAAATAGAAGGGAGATACAACTGACGCAACCCGCCCTACCATATGATTATACATGCTTTGCAGACGGTACTCCATTTGTATAAGAAATATTCAGAATTGGTTATTGTATACGCGGTAATTGTACATCAGACAAATATTTCTTATGCAAATGGAGTACCGTCTGCAAAGCATGTATAATCATATGGTAGGGTGGTCCGCGTCAGTTGTATCTTCGCTTCTATTTCATACTCCTTGGAAAATAAATATTCTTTGCTATCTAAACCTTTATACTGTTTATTGCCATTAAAACAAAGTACAAAGTTAATTGTAGACTTTTGTGACGCAACTCTTTGAATTACGCCGACAAACCCTTTATAAAAAATTGAACCAGGATCAAATCTTAATGGAACTGTACGCGTAATTTCAAGTTACAATCTTTGCAAATATGGCAATTCCTGATTCACAACGGTACCCTCAAAGCTTTGTCTGGTCAAGTATAAATTAGATATCAATGATAATAATTCTAAAAACAGATTTTTTTTTAATTGAAGTTTCTCTACTTTTAAGACTTGCGTATTTCTACAGCTGAAAAACATATAGAAACTAACAGATTAAATGAATTTTAAGCCAAGAAAAACGACAATATCTCCCACAATATCAATCAGGGGCACGGCGTTGAAACCTTTGTATGGAGGGTCTGCAGATTTATGATCTGAAAATTGGGCTGGTCTTACTCACAACAATATCCTGGAAACTGATAAGAAATGTGTAAGATAATTGACTTTGACAATTTCTTTCATTGTTTCTGTTGCAGAAATGCGTTACTCACTTTAATTTAGAAACACAAGTGAACTAAAATGATAAAAAAGAGATAGAAATTATGATTATTCTTGATCAGAAAGGGCTTTTAACGTTTTTTGCAATAACTGAAAAAGTATTGGTCTGTCTGAGGCTGTTTAATTTTTTTCACATGCCCCTCACTTCAGGCTAAAATCTGGGTATTTATACTTACTGCAAAAGTTCTGATTTTAGAAGTTTTGGCTTGGTTTGGGTCCGCCGAAACCTCTGAATAATTTATGAACGGAGAGCAACCATACACACACACTCAAACAATCATACATAGACCGAGCCACATCAATCCAGTGTCCGAGCAACATCAATATTGTGTTCTAAAATGCAAATAAATCTGAAATCCGAGCCAAATCAATGTTGTGCCAGAGCCACATCAATCTTGTGTCTTAGCCAAATTAATTCTGTGTTTGAGCCACACCAATCTAGGTGTCAGAGCATCATTAATCTGGTCAGGTGTCCTAGTCAAATCAATGCTGTGCCCGAGCCACATAAATCTACTGTCCGGGCTAAATCAATTTAGTGTCCGAGCCTCATCAATCCGGTTTCAGATTAAGAATTAATATTTTATTTGACTATGATTTAAAGATTTTGATAAAATTACCAAGTAATTATTTAGAGGTGGCTCGAAATAGAACATTACACTACAGAACAGTTGGCTCGGACGCAAAATTGTTGAGGTTCGCCTTCCCTCCCTCACTACTCAGACATTCTTTGAGTTTTTTTTCTCTGGTAAACTGCAGTAATAGTCAATCAAAGCTACCATTTACACTAGTTTACAGAAACCAATACGATTCCGGTGTCGTATATAAAAATCTATCAATTTTTGTCTTTCTAAAAATGTTCAATTTATCATATAAGCTTTTTAATTCTACTAATACAATTTTGCATGGTTTTCAAATATAATATGCAGTGCAATTTGCACAATTCCTCGGTCACGTTGCAAATTTTCGCAAGAATTGATTTATTGATTATAATTATTGATTATAATTTTCATATTTTCAAGACTAAAAATGATGGAAAATCCCGGTTAATTATGAAGTTTTCATTCATAATTAATTTGATAAAATTAAAGTTTGAAGTTTCCACGTAATATATCGTCATGAAGAGAGCAGTTCAACCTGAACCACGGAACAAACGGTTCACTTCTTTTAGTAATAATAATAATACCATTTTATTATTATTATTATTAATTATTGAGGTCGGACCTTTTTTTAAGAGACTGCGCTAAACTTCAACGTTTAATAAATTGATTTCATTAAATTGATTTTAGTCTGTAAATACAGCTGTCTTATTTTCTCGCGATTTTTTAATGACCATTCGATGATATCCAGATGGAATAAACTTAATCCGCAGATAGAAATAAGTTCTTTCTTACACGATTAACTGGACAAAAGTTCAGAGCTCTGAGATCGAATTTTTTTTGTGAGAACTTGGTTATCTACAGAGTGTCCCATATCATATCGGATTATCTCCAAGCTTTAACGCCAAAATATGCACTTACTACCCAAAAAACCTGGTATTTTCTGCAAGAAATTTTTATATTAGTCTTATACATTTTTTATGACTCATTCTTTCTGATTTTCAAATAAGTCTCTTAAATCTCAATTTAGAGGTAAGTTTAAAGGTTGTTTAATTTTGGACCAAAAACCGAGATTGAATTTAAATTAAAGAAATCGAACTGAACTCACTTTTTAGATTTAAATTTTGGTTCCGGTAACAGGTTACAGGTCTAAAAAAGGATTTTATTGAACGAACGATTTTACCGAACGATCGTTAAGTAAGACAAACGAAACAGTGGAAAACGAATGATACGAAATAATTTTTTTAAACGACGGAAAAAACGAACGCAATTTGTTTTATCTTTGCTTAATCCTAAAAATAAGAAATTAAAAAACTGTATTCATAGGCTGAACACTAAATTTAACCTAGGCAATTAATAATTTAACATGTCGTCTTAGTAGTCTCATCCTTTGTGGGTAACCCTGTATATAAGAGGGGCAATTTGATACGTCGCACCTCAAAAGATACAGTTTTGCTAATGAGATTAATAATACCTAAGTTACCACCCCTAAGCTGAAAACTTTTGAATGCTTGATCTTTTTTTTTCTTAATCTCCAGATTAAATAATGCTTGTTCTCCTCTTGTTGTTAATCTCCAGATTATTTAACCGATCGGGATTAAGGATATTACATTCTAAAGTTTTCAGCTCTGATTATATAATAGAAATTAAACCTCAGTCTACTTTCTATTTACATGGAAACCTTGTTTTACAAACTATGCCTATTCTTGTTTTTATACAACTAGACTTTTAAGGCGCAATTTGCTTTGTTTTTAAGATTTTAACCGTTTCTTTTCAAGTCGACATTTTTCACTTGATTCACGGATATTTGGGTTTTAATTGGTGGATTTAAAAAAATGTTAAATACATTAATTCTTCTTTATCTATATATACTAGCTTGGGTCCGGCCTCAATAAAGTTTCAATAGAAGTAAATATTTCAATTTAATGTTTTGCCCCGACATAATGATCCATCTCTCATTGGATGATGAGATAGATAAATAGATAGAGGATACTGCCAAGCAATTTCTATTGGTTTAGAATAGACACCAAACACATGACTGAATCCTGATTGGATCAGGCAAGCCGACGGTAGGGTTGTTCCTGGGAACGATCGTTCTTTCATAAGAACAAACAGAACGATCAAAAACGATCCCATCGTTCTGAAAGAAATAACGAAGCCATGGAAAATGTTGGAATGATTTGAAAAGGAACGGAACAGAACGGAAATTTTGGAAAAGAACAGAACGGAATGGAACGGGAGGACCGTTCTCTACTCAGAATGGAACTAAACGAGACAGAACGAAACAAGAACAGAACGATTAAAAAAGGAACAAGAACAGAACGATCTAGCTGAAGGCCCTCGTTCTAGAACAGAACAGAGCAATTTCAAAAAACTCGGAGCGTGCCCAGCCCTAGCCGACGCTGTAGTGTAGTGGTTTATATAATTTTTATTACTTAAACAGTTGAAAATCACTTTGCTCACCTTTAATTTGATCTTACTGGGGGGGGGGCATTTATCCTTACACCCCCCCCCCACAGTATATATTTCAGCATGTGCTTGTGTTGATAAATATGCTATACCTAGGGTTAAGTCGGGAAAGTGAAGAAGAAGCGGAAGTGAATGAAACCAAACCATACCAACACGCGGGAGCAGCTGTTTCGTCAGCTGAAAGGTTCAGGTAAGCTGCATTTAGTGTTTTCATCGTTTTTGTTCTTAAAATATTTTTTTTAATATTTAAAAAATTTTTTTTTTTTTACTTTTCAATATTTTTTTCTTCTTTAACAGGTTTGTTTTGGGTCTTTTTTGGTTAATTTTTTGCTTATTATTTATTCAGGATAACATTTTGGCAAATGTAAGAACAGCAAATGTTCAGAAAAAAAGCTAGGTTATAACCAGAAAGACTAGGTCTTAATTCACAGTTATTCAGAAGACTTTACATATATATTTCTGGCAATTTTAAACATACAGACCACAGTTTGGAATTGGCAGGACTAGATCTATTTTTCACCTAATTCATACTTGATCAGACAAAGCTTTTAAGGGTGCTGCTGTGAATCTTGCATTGCCATCTTTATATTTAGGGTCACTTGAAATTAAGCTTACAGTCCCTTTAAGCTTTCTGGATTTGTGAGATTACGCAAAAAATTGTATTTCATACAGTGATAACCAGAAAACTCCGAAATAGGAAGACGACTTTTTAGCAATACTTAAGTGTATTTGATGTTGTTACAAAGAAAACAGTTTTAATATACACTAATAAAATCACTAATTAAGTGAAATGGGTCTGTTTAGACTGAACCATTTCTGTGTCCCATGTTTATTGGACTATTTAAAGTCAAAACTTCAAACTAAAAGTCGTCTTCCTATTCCAGGGGTCTCTGGTTATCACTGTAATTTGTTACGTTAAAGATATGTATGCAATAAAATCGGGCATACCCTTCCTTAAACGGCAGGTCACTTGAAATTACAGCAATTTCTATAAATGACGCCAAAACACAGTGTACACTGAACAGCAACAAAATTTCCGTATGTTTTACATTCTTCCTGCTTTTCTGTTCGATTCTTTATACAAAGTTGATTGAAATTTTGTTTTTGTACTTTGAACGAACTTTGTTTCAGAGCAATAAAAAAGTTTTATTCTTCCAATCAAACGCTGTTACGCCGGAAACAAACTTTTTAGTATTAAAAATATAAAAACTTCTGATTAAAATTTCATGCACAATTATTATTTTTAGCAAACTGTAAGGTAAATTTAAATCCTTTTAAGGAAAAAATTATGTTTAAAAAAAATCTAATCCTCTTATTTTTAAATAATTTATATAAGATATGCGAACATACATTTTTACATAGAAACCACAATTGAAAATTATCTATTTTCAATTAAAAATATCGTCTCAATGAATCGGACATATGGCCCTCTATAAAGAACAATTCTTCAAGAAAAATGTCTATTAAAAATGTCTATTAAGAATGTGTATTTAGGCGACGAATGAATTACGGAAGAAAAAGTTCAGATGACACTACCAGCTCCAGTAGAACCAATAGTGCTAGTAATAAAAGGTAAAATTCACAAACTAAAAAAAGATTTTGTGAAAAAAAAAAGGCTTTTTTTGTAATATAGAATTAAATTTGACTTTGTTCAAATTAAATTTTTTAGTTAGAAATGTAGCTAATGAATTTGTAATCAATAATGATATACTGACTTATATCGGATAAAATGCCGAATGGCGCATTATAGTTTACAAAAATCTCACAATTATGGAGAGGATTCAAATATTTGGTGTATACAACTGTTTTGGGAGAAATCTATTTATGTATACTGAACATCAATTGGCCTAGCAGTTAAATGTTTCAAATAAACCTGAGTCACAGAGTGTTGTAACGATAACAGATTAAAGACTTCATAAAGACATCTTTTATTCCGTTTATGGTTATGAACTATAGATATATTTCAGGTTAACAAAAGAAGAAAAAAATATGAGTAATAAGGAATCTGAATATAGATCCAGGTAGATAAAGATGATAATGTTGATGATAGTATTAATGATAATAACGATGGCATGAATGATAAATAATAATGATGATAATATTGAAGATGAAATTAATGATAATTATAATAATGATGATGATGATGATGATGATGATGATGATGATTATCTAGATGGAATGATGACAAAGAATCAAAATATAAAGAAGCTGGGAGCTCTCCCATAAGATCAAGGTATCTACAGTCTACTTGACTTTAAAAAAAAATGTATTCTTTAAATTTTTTGTATTTTCCACAAAGTTTTAGAAAGCTTTTCTTTTGAAACAGCTAAAGATAAACTATGCGTAAAGTAAAGTTCAATCAGTTCCCAAATCTTAAATCCCCCCCCCTGTTCATGTAACCGTTTTATTTTAAAGATAATTTGCTGTCTGTCATATGGAAAATAAACAATAATGAATTATTCATTCAAATATTAAAAATACTAGCCTTTACAAAACATTGGAACTCCCCCCTCCCCTATTTTATTATTCATTTCCAGATTTAATTTCATGTATAATGGCCTTGCTCGGTACCATTTAATAAATTAAATTTTATTTGTTTTAAAATCCTTATATACAATCATATTAGGGCTTAACCTTGACTTATTATACATGGCCTAACCTACAAAGGATGAGACTCTGGAATACGAAATTTATTCTTTATTCTGATATTTCTGGTTCCTTGCAACCATGTTTCTTTCATGTCAAAGCTTTTAAAAACTTTAATGACATCTAAAACTGCAAAATTAGTTGGTAAATGATAAACTTAATAATTTGTCAAATAAAGGAACAATCTGACACTGAACCAAGTAAGGTACTAATGCAAGGAAAGTTAATTGCAGTTGCGTATACGCTGCGTACATATTGAAACCAGTTCTCTCTGGGCGGAATTTATAAACAAGAATAGATGCATCAGTGTTTGTCTAGTATCCGAGGAAAATAAAAGCATTTAATTTTTATAATTTTGAAAATTTACATAATAGTTTCCTATGACCAGAATATTTCATAGTTTATTTTTGTGAAAATGGATTCCATGTCAGGCTGTGACATCCGTCTTGTGTTTACCTTTCCGCCCAAAGACAGTACGCTGCAGAACAAAAATGTGTACACCTCTGAAATAACTTTCCTTGTATTAGCACCTTGGAACCAAGCATGTTAGAAAAAAGACTGAGTACATTGTGTACAGTCGTCTCTGAAGTCTCATTCTTTGTGGCTATCCCTGTATATTAAAAATTGAAGAATACAGCAGTGATAAAACCAACACAGCTAGAGATATCGCACAAAAATTTAACGAATTATCTCTAAAATTCATAATTACAATAAAATTACAATAGGACTTTTTTCAAAATAAAATATTTATATATTGACAACATTATTGGTTTGAAAAAATATTGATATTATTATTATTATTATTATTATTATTATTATTATT
>NW_019402149.1:39738-95076 GCF_000591075.1 Eurytemora carolleeae
ACCAACTTTCTCCTAAATGTAGTACTGTACAATTTACTGCAGTATTTATACAGTCTTTATTTAGTACTGTACAGTCTTTATGTAGTACTGTACAGTGTACTGGAGTCCTTAAAGTCTTTGTGAAGTATTGTACAATGCACTACAGTACTTTTACAGTCTTTATTGTAATATTGTGCAGTAGCCCTTTTACAGTCCAAATGTAGTAGTGAAAAGTTTACTGCAGTCCTTGTACAGTATTTATTTAGGTATACAGCCCATGGGCCATGTACATTTCATTAAGTTCTGTTCATTTAGTCCAGTGAACCTCAAAGTCTTTTTTCAGTGATACACACGTAAACTAACTACACCAAATAATATCATATTGAAAATCTGCAAAAACATAGCGTAAAATTTTTCTATACTTACACTTTTGAAGACTCATGTCTTCAAGAGTTGAAAAACCAAGTCAATTAGTTTTTACTAAACTCAAGTCTAGCCAAAAGTCTAGTCTTGTGATAAGCATATAGAGGTTAAGACTGTGTTTTACTTGGGTTTAAACTTTTAAAANTTTTATTCATCAGCCCTGTTTTCTTCATACCATCAACGTTAATAATGAAATAATTTAAAGAGAAAAAATTGTTTAGATCGCGTTCGGACAGGAATAGTGATTCAAGGAATAATAGAAATGATATGGGTAGTTCTCCGATAAGGTAAATATTGTCAACCTAGCTGTAAAAAACAGACAAACTTTTGTACTGTTTCCATGCTTTTTGAGATATTGGTAGCCGTACTTTAATTCCTAAAACGTTTCAGTAAAATTTTAAGGAAACCCTCCCCCCCTCCCGCAACACTATACAATTAATCTTTCAAACCTTGCTTAGTGATAAATTTGGTTCGTTTTTGGCTATATTTTTTTTCAAGGTCAAAAGGCAAATTGTAACAAAATTATAAACTTTTTTTTTACACTATAAGTTCAGCACTAACCTTGCATTGGTATTTATTCAAAAATGATGTTGCTCAGTTCTTGACGTCAAAGCACTTATGCTTGAAGGGGGGGGGGGTAATGCATTTTGATTAACGAAACTTGACTTGATGGTGATTTATCAAGTCTAGAAATGAAAGACCTACTTACACATGCAGCAATCTATGGAATATTTTCAGGAATTTAATTATTTATGATTTGTTTCCAAAATAGACCACATTTATACGATATGAACCCTTTTTCATTTTATAATAAATAACATCACTTTTTCATTTAGCACACAATGAAATATGATAAATACAATACAAATAAATGTATTACAATACAATACAATGAAATAAAATACAAGATGGGTTTAGCCATGAATGTTGTCTCCTATCTTTCTTGTATCCGGATCCACAGTAAAGGATATACATGGATCCTGCCGGTCTACATTTTGTGCACAAAACGGGCTGGGTGAACTTTACAATGGATTATTATTATTATTATTAACATTTTGTGCACAAAACGGGCTGGGTGAACTTTACAATGGTTAGTCTAGACTGTTTGGTACGACTGAATTGATATAGGTTATGGTTACACTAGACTGGTCAGAACGACTAAATTCATATAGGTTATGGTTAAACTAGACTGGTCAGTTCGACTGAATTCATATAGGGTATGGTTACACTAGACTGGTCGGTAGGAGTGAGTTCATACACGGTAAATTTACACTAGACTGGTAAATTGGTATATGACTTAAACAGGGAGAAGATTGAAAGAGCACTTACCAACTTTCTCTTAAAATTTATGATCATTGATTATGATAAAGAAGAAAAAGGCTTCCAATTTGGTTGTAAAATTTATCAAAATATACGACATTTTCTAAAACTACATATTTTGGTTAGCAGGGAAAGTTCTTCTAATGCTTTTGTCCTATGTTTGTACAAGCCAGTACATAACTCGGCTTGTCTTATGATTGTACAAGCCAGTACATAATTTGACCTGTCCTATGTTTGTACAAGCCAGTATATAAATTGACCTGTCCTATGTTTGTACAAGCCAGTACATAACTCGGCTTGTCCTATGTTTGTACAAGCCAGTACATAACTCGGCTTGTCTTATGTTGGTACAAGCCAGTACATAACTTGACTTGTCTTATGTTGGTACAAGCCAGTACATAACTAACTCGGCATGTCTTATGTTTACAAGCCAGTAAATAACTCGGCTTGTCTTATGTTAGTAAAAGCCAGTACATAACTCGACTAGTCTTTTGTTATGTACTAGCCAGTACATAACTCGGCTCGTCTTATGTTGGTACAAGCCAGTACATAACGGAACTAATCATATGTTTGTACAAGCCAGTACATAACGAAACCAATCCTTGTACATAATTAGTCCAATATTTAAACAGGCCTGTATATAACTAATCTAATGTTTACACAGGCTGGTACATTACATAACTATTCCAATATTTCAAGCCAGTACATAACTAGTCCTATGTTTACTTTACACAGGCCGGTATATAATGGAAGTCAGGTTAGCCTGCGGAGTATTTATGATCAAGAAAAAGAGGAAAATGTGGAACAAAAAGGCTCAAGAAGAAATTCTAGGTGAGAGAATTTTTAATTTTTTGAAATAATAAGATTTTCAATTTTTACTGTCAAAGAAATTTTTCAATTTGCTGGAAGCTCTTCTTAAATTATCTAAAAGTAACATTAACAAAAAATTCGCGTTCTTAAATTATCTAACAGTAACATTAACAAAAAAATTCCCGGATTTATAATTTTTTTGGTGGATTTTGAAGAAGTCAAAAAATGTATAGGCAATTTTTTTAAAATTTTGATTATCCATAAACCTTTCCAAAGCAAAAAACTTTAGAATGTAATATCCTTAATCCCGATCGGTCAATTAATCTGGAGATTAATAACAAGAGGAGAACAAGCATAATTTAATCTCAAGATTAAGAAAAAGAGTGGATCAAGCATTAATCCCGATATCCACCTTTCAAAAGTTCCCAGCTCTGGAGGCATGTGACTGTGAGGTTCTACAAAAAATTTGCAATATATTTTGTTCAACATTTTACAAAAAATGTATTTTTATTATTGCTAAGAAATTGTTAGAGCTCCGTCTTTCATTCAACGCACCATGCGCGTAATTCTTTAGGGCCTCCGCCTCAGGCTCATTGTAAACGCAATATCCATAAATCTTGAAAAGACGACATCTAGTGTTCTTATATCAGGCCCAATTTTGTTCTGAACTAAATTTAACTAATTTTATTCATGTTCAAAATATGATTACTTAAGTAAACTAATAAAACTAAATTTCTGATTTACTCAAGATATAATAATAATTAATATAATAATAATAATATAATAACCTCCCTTCAGGTCTAAAACCGGGCTTTTATACTAATAGCTCGAATCCTTAAGCACACCTCCTGAATGAGGTGTGCTTGACAAACTAAATCTTTTTTTTACCATTTTTCAGATGTTAGGTTTGGATAACTTTCAGCTTTTCTGAAAGTCTATGACATAAGGAAACGAATTGCACAAGTTTTGCAAAGAAATTTTTGCAAATTTTTTGCATACATACAACCTGTCAAAAGAAATTTGCACATTTTTAGTTTCAATTTTCAAAGTGATCCCATGGATATATTACTATTTGACACAGCTTGTAAGGAACCCATGGTACCATTGTAAATCGGGAAGACACATATTAATCTTTATATATATCAATCCTATTAAATTTTAGGATAGACTCGAGTTTTGGACCTCAAAGGGAACCAGAAGGTAAATTTATTGTTTTAAAGACTCTATTCGTATTTGATCGTTAAAGGCTCTAAATTACGTTTTTCGGGACTAATCAGAATTTTTTAGTAACTATCGTTTTCCTACAGGGGGCCCGTAAAAAATGCAACTTTTTTGATCCAAATCGTTTGCTTTTTTATTAAAAAACAATTTGAGACAGACTTGAATAATTTCCAACTGCAGATTATGACGATTTAAAAGATTCCGATGTCGCTGTGTGTGACCAACCCTTATTTTCAATTCTAGAATGTGTTACTTTAATCGGAAAGTATTAGAACTTGAATGATATGAAATAACTAAACATTCCTTTTAAAGGGACCGTCAGCGCAATTTCAAGTGTTTCATTTTTAGGTTCGCGTTTTAAACCTTCATCAGATAAATCTTTATTTTCCTGTCTAAAAATTTAAAACTTTTAGTTTTTGATTTTTGTAAAATAAAATAAAAAGAATTAAATACTTTTTAAGATGTAAAAAGAAGGATATCATCATTAATATTGATAATTAAATTTCAAGATTTCAAGATTTCAAGATTTCAAGATTTCAAAATTTTAAGATTTCAAGATTTAAAGATTTAAAGGGTAACTGTGCAAATTAGGCATTGCCATCTTTGCATGAAGGACCACTTGAAATTTACCTCATTCATTCAATTCATTGAAAACATGTTACTAATTTTACAAAATAAGCTTATTTGATTAAGTTTGAAAGTTGAAATTGAACTTTAATATTTATACTTTTAACGCAATGTTTGAACAGTCTACTTTCAAATGAATTATCTTTTGCTTTAAAACAATTTTGGTTTTTCATATTAAACAAACGAATTCAGTTACAAACTCTAATTTCCTAATCCTAATGCCGTAGACCTTTGATATTTCAAACTATGAATTCTGTTAGATCAAATTATCTAAGTTTGAAATATCAAAGGTTTACATCATCAGGCTGAAAATATATTGGGATTAGAACATTTGAATCAAAGGATCAATTCTTTTATTAGATTTCAAGTTAGAGAAAAACTGATCCATTAACCTCATAACTGCGGAGACAAATATAAGAATTTAAATCTTGTTTTAATTAAAAAAATGAAACAAATTGGTTTTAGCAATTTAAAAGTATATATGATGATGTATCAGTAGCTTGAAAATCAACAGGTTAAGTGAAATGGGTCTGTGTACACTGCACAATCGGTGTGTTTAAATGTTCCTTTGAGTATTAAAACTCATAACTTGAGTTCTAATTCCTATTCCACAGTTTTGTACGGGTACACCATTGTATATTATTCTTTTTAATTAATTTAAAATATCAAGATTTGTAAGTTTAATATATATTTTGTATAACCATTGGCCTTCAATCCTTCTTAATTCATGAATAATTAAAGATTTGCTTTTAAACAAATTAAGATATAAACTTTACATGAAACTGATTTAAATTTTAAATTATTTTAATTATTTTACAAACTCGCTTGAGAACCCAGCTTTGTCTAAAAACATTTTTTATAGCATAAAAGCCAACCTACTCAAATTGGAGTTTTTGCCAAATCGGCCAAGGAATTTATGAGTTACAATTAGACTTACAGACAAACAGAATTTACTATTTTCTATAAATACAAATATACAAGTTTGAATAAAAATACAGGGCGACTGGTAAACATCCCACGAAACTACCAAAACCGGAAAAAAAATTTCTGGAATCTTGAAAGGCATCCAACTAAAACGAAATTTCCGAAGAAAAAATTTAAAATAACTGAAAAACGTTTCCGGAAATCTCGGAAAAACAAAAACACAAATAGGCCATTGATGGAATGACAAACTCGGAAAAAGACCCTTTACAGAAGTTTTCTATCTTTAACTGTTTTTATTCAGTGAGATATGTATCCCGAGGATGTTCTCCCATAGATTTTGATGAGATGAATGACAGGTATAACAGATTTGTTTCAAACACTGCCCGGGTATTTTCAAATGACAAAAAGTTGTATGCCCATTGTCCATGATGCATCAATATCACGTAGGATTAAGGTCAAATTGAATTTGAACTGGACCGTCTCCTTGTACTGTCCTGACTGATGCGTGGCATATATTTGCCCGCCCCCTAATCCCTATCCTATGTGGCGCAGTCAAACTTTTTACTGTACCCCGAATAGATTATCAAGTACAATAGGTGAAGAAATGGACCAATTATACACGACATCATAATTGTGTCATATATAACAAGCAAAACGAAGTTTTCCCACATTATTTGACATGTTTTATAAGATTAAATAAAAAAGTTTTAAAAAAGAAAATAAAGAACACAAAATTTCACATATTTCACCGCTAGATAAAGAATTTATTCCAAAATTATTACTATTATTAATAATTTTGTCGGACACAAGAACTAATTAAAAACTTGTGAAAACAGACTACACAGACTGCTCATACACTCTACCTGGATAGGTAAAGCAGGCCTATAGTGTCCCAGCACGCCATTTTACGATTGCATGTAATTTTTTTTGACTGATACCTCACGGTAACTTGTTGCATTCAGGGGTTAAGTTTTACAACTTTTAAAGAAACTCTCCATTTTTAAACATGAATTTTGTTTATTTTGAAGATTTTGCATTTCTTATCCAAAGGATTCTTAAGTAAGGATCCTGATTTGTTGTGAACAGTACTTAAGTACACAATAGAACATGCTGTGGAAAATATTGCATATCATAGGTTTCAATTGATCTCTGTTACTCTCTTATCTCTGGTTGTGAAGTAAGAATACAGCTGTACTCAGACTGCACAAATTCTACATTGCCATCTATTGTACTAGAATCTATTTGTACCTGATTTTTCATGTAATAAATATAGGGTAATATGATATTCTGTATATGTGCATGGCGTTGTACATTATTAATGATCGATGTTTGTAAGATAAAAAAACCATTTATTCATTTGAATTGCGTTCTAAATGAATATGTAGCAAATATCATTTAGGGATATTTGCTGTTGTTAAAGATAGTTAATAAGAGTTAATAGGGTCACCATGAAAAATGTTGGTCGTTAACGTTGAAAATAAAAGGGCAATTTTTCATCCAAAAACAAAAAATATATTTTTATTAATTTTTGTTTTGTTTTAAGTGACAATGATTCACCAAAAAGAAGAAAATCTACTGACACATCGTACTATCGAGATAA
This sequence comes from Eurytemora carolleeae, assembly GCF_000591075.1. Taxonomy (NCBI): domain Eukaryota; kingdom Metazoa; phylum Arthropoda; class Copepoda; order Calanoida; family Temoridae; genus Eurytemora; species Eurytemora carolleeae. The sequence goes on from NW_019402149.1 coordinate 46,643, forward strand.
AAGGTAGTATTTAGTGAAAACATACTTTGATTTACAGTTTACCTACGAAGGATTTGTCTATTTTATTTGGCTTTTTTCTTGCATTAATGATTCTGATGTAGACTTGTTTCTATCGTTGAAAAATCATTAAAAATACCATTTTAAAACATATTCAACACATATGTATTTTAATCATCTTAATATAACCTGGAATTGATTTGAACTGGGAACATTTAAATGGAAGTGGGGAGCTAATTTAAACCAATTCTATAACAAGTATTATTAGCTTTCCTCCTAGAACTTAAAGGATCTCTCATTGGTTAATTGATCGTAGATTTCACCAATGGGAGATCTTCTAGATTGCAGGTAGTTTAACTTGTCCCTGACATTGGCCACATGCCATCATGTAAAATTTTTATAGAAAATTTTTTAATGTACAGAACCCATAGAGATCATTTTTTATAATGATCAAAACTACCAATCCCTAACATAATAGAATAAATCTCTTTAGTGATGACTATGGAGCACCCCCGAAAGGTCGAGAACTACCCAGCACGCCGCCAGCAGAGCGGAACGGAGGCTTCTCTAGACAATCAGAGCGGAATAGGAGCTTTTCTAGGCAATCAGAGGAGAATAACAGTCCTAATAATGACTATGGGTAAATCTGATTTAAATTTTCTTGTAAAGGACTTGTTTAAGAAATCGGAGAAAATGGCTTTATTGATTATTTTCTAGAGATGAAAATGAGATACCCACAGGCCGTGAAATTCAAAACACCCCGCCGTCAGAGCGAAATTCACGGCGCTTCTTCAAAGATGTGGAAGATCCTAAAAATGAGGACCAAGACCGTAAGTCCACATCAGGAAGTCAGGGCACATCAACAGCTGAAAGCAGTAGTAGTAAGAGGTGGGGAGGGAAGGCGGATAAGAAAGATTATGAGAGCTCAAGTTTACCAGATAGTGTACAAGGATCTGGTAAATACAGCAGGTAACAACCCATTCCGTATACTTTAAAGGGAGTGTTAGCGAAAATGAAAGGGGGAATATGCGTACGACGTAAAATTGTCGATGGTGATCACTTCTAATCTTACTTCTATTTGTTGCGTCCATAATTAAGGAGAAAATTGTTAAAAACGACTTTTACCGATTAATGTAGCGTCCATACAAATTCAGAAAATTGCAAAATGCAACTCAGATCGTAAAAAATTAATTTAATTCCAACCCAAATCATTCAGATATTACAACCTATAATCATCGATAATTTTTCCATGCATTCGTATAAAGTTGATATTTAATAATATTTTTTATTTGTTTTATACACTTAAAATGACGTTCTTTCTGCTATAGGTGTCTCTGCCACGTGAAACCATTTAAAGCATCGTGAGCAGAGACACCCGTCGGCCAACTATTTCAGTGTTTTAAGTGCATTGTAAGCAAAACAAATAAAAAATATTATCAAATATCAGCTATATATGTTGCAATTTTTTGAATTTGTTTGGACGCTACATTCTTCAGTAAGAGTCGCTTTTAACAATTTTCTCCTTATAACCGCAACAGATAGAAGTAAGATTAGTATCGATAATTTTTCGCCGTATAAGCCTATATCCCCTTTAATTTTTTGTGAACACTCCCTTTAATGAAGGCACAGTCATTTAAAGTTAGGGTTTCCAGCAGAGTGAATAATTCGTTGCACATAAACTCAACATTTTGCACGCAAATTTTGCACGCAAATTTTGCACGCAAATTTTTTTCTTAATCCAGCGTTTGCTTGGTCAAAATAGACATTTTTTAAGTCAATGAAAACGGTTCAAATTTACCTTAGACATAGACATTATAAATTCCCTAAAACAATTGATCAATGTACCGGATTTGATAAATTTCTCTTTCTGACTGTGAATAAAACTATTAAAACTTTAAAAATTTAAATTCTTATTTTTAATTTTAGATATCTTCAAGAGGAGAAAAAGACGAAACGATCGTCAAGGTAAATTTTAAACGTTTTGCCTTTCTCCAGTTGAACTTGGGTACACATCTAAACCTTTCTCCAGTTGAACTTGGTACACATCTAAACCTTTCTCCAGTTGAACTTGGGTACACATCTAAACCTTTCTCCAGTTGAACTTGGGTACACATCTAAACCTTTCTCCAGTTGAACTTTGGTACACATCTAAACCTTTCTCCAGTTGAACTTGGTACACTTCTAAACCTTTCTCCAGTTGAACTTTGGTACATATCTAAACCTTTCTCCAGTTGAACTTTGGTACACATCTAAACCTTTCTCCAGTTGAACTTTGGTACACTTCTTAACCTTTCTCCAGTTGAACTTTGGTACATATCTAAACCTTTCTCCAGTTGAACTTTGGTACACATCTAAACCTTTCTCCAGTTGAACTTGGGTACACATCTAAACCTTTCTCCAGTTGAACTTTGGTACACATCTAAACCTTTCTCCAGTTGAACTTGGGTACACATCTAAACCTTTCTCCAGTTGAACTTGGGTACATATCTAAACCTTTCTTCAGTTGAACTTTGGTACATATCTAAACCTTTCTCCAGTTGAACTTTGGTACACATCTAAACCTTTCTCCAGTTGAAACTTGGTTACACATCTTAACCTTTCTCCAGTTGAAACTTGGGTACATATCTAAACCTTTCTTCAGTTGAAACTTGGTTACACTTCTTAACCTTTCTCCAGTTGAAACTTGGGTACATATCTAAACCTTTCTTTAGTTAAAACTTGGGTACATATCTAAACCTTTCTTCAGTTGAAACTTGGGTACATATCTAAACCTTTCTTCAGTTAAAACTTGGGTACATATCTAAACCTTTCTTCAGTTGAAACTTGGGTACATATCTAAACCTTTCTTCAGGTAAAACTTGGGTACACATCTAAACCTTTCTCCAGTTGAAACTTGGTTACACATCTAAACCTTTCTCCAGTTGAAACTTTGGTACACATCTAAACCTTTCTCCAGTTGAAACTTGAGTACACGTCTAAACCTTTCTCAAGTTGAATCTTGGGTACATATCTAAACCTTTCTCCAGTTGAAACTTGGGTACATAACTAAACATTTTTTTTCAGTTGAAACTTGGGTACATATCTAAACCTTTCTTCAGTTGAAACTTGGGTACATATCTAAACCTTTCTTCAGTTGAAACTTGGATGTTTACCTTGCTTAAAATAGTTTGCCCCCTATACTTTGCTTGTCTGTTTGTTTGAATCCAATAAACGTCTTTACGGCTGAACTGATTGGGCCCACAATTTGTGTGGGAATCACATTGCCCCAGGGCAGGTTTAACAAAATTTTAATTTCGTATTTTTTATTTTTTATTTTGTGTCCAGGTCTAGTTCCCAGAACCAGCTGTCTAAACCATCGGAGGAAAATGCTCTAATGCGTCGTAAGTCATATGATGCAAGTGTCAGGTAAATAAATTTAAGTTTTTAAACAGAACTTTTATTATTTTGGGCACAATTAAGAGTGAGAAAAGTTTATTTATCAGTTCTTAAAGGTTAAAGCTGTGCTTTTTGAATCATAAATGTACGTAATAAATTTGTAAGACCTCAAAATAGTTGTGTATTTTTTTTTCTTTTTAAGCAATTATCATACTTTAACTTAACATAACAAGTTTATTACAAATTTGAAATGTATATTTTTGTTTAAGAACAACGATTAGTCTAGAGACACCCTTGAGACCAACTTGAGATTAAAAACTCTGCAGATAGAATTGCTGGAAACATAATTGCTGGAAATGCATTTACAAGAAAAATCATCAAAGCAATTCTTAGCAATAGCATTCATAGAAATCCTTTTTCTACCAATACTGTCGGAAAGGATTTATTTTTCCCCACAATTATGTCATTAATACATTATATAAGTGCAATTTTTTATATTTTTTATTTAAATATTAATTCATGTTTGTGCACTAAAGTTTAAAACATCTAAATGGGCTTAAATAGCATTCTTATTTTTACGTTTCATAAATACAGCTTGCTGCTCTTGTACAGCTTGTTGCTTCTGTACAGCTTGCTGCTCCTGTGAAGCTTGCTGCTCCTGTACAGCTTGCTGCTCTTGTACAGCTTGCTGCTTCTGTACAGCTTGTTGCTTCTGTACAGCTTGCTGCTTCTTATTTTTCATATTTTGTATTTGTAACATTTAGATTTTTCCATCCAATTCACAAAGGTACTCTGTAAACTTCTGATCAAGTATAAAAGATATATCCTTATTTTTGTAGCTAAAAATTAATCATTTCTAAATGTGTTTTTTTAACATTGAATGTTGCAGATACAATGAAACGACGATATAAATCCCTCTTATTTTTTGTCATCAACTTTTAAAGGGACTGTAAGCGTAGTTTCATGTAATCCTCCATGGAAAGATACCTAATTTACAACTGTACACTTAAAACTTTGTCTGATCAAGTATGAATTAGATATCCATGCTTTTATTCATTTAAAAATTGGTTATTTACATTTGCGTCTTCTCTGCAAAAAGTTATTTGTGCATTTCTTGAAAAAATTGAGAAATTCGCAGAAATAAAAACTTTTCGAGAAAATCAACGTTATCTCCCACATTTTTTTAATTACATAAATTGTTTAAGGGTACAGTTGTAAACAGAGCATTGTTATCTTTGCATGGAGGGTCATTAATAATTACGCTTACAGTCCCAGCTTTAAATGTAGAATAATCTAAATCGATTTAATTAATTCCAAATTAATTTCATGTACTCTGAAAATAGCATATTTGTGAAATTATGAAAATGGAGTTCAGTATCGCAATGTTAAGTTATAACAAAACTTTTCGATATCCCGTAGTGCAGGGTGTCATCATTTATCCTCCAATTAAGTATGCCCAAATTGTATATAAAGATCAAACATTTAAGATTAACGATTAACGATTCCACGGATAAGTTCCGATCTCTATCTTCGACATAACAATTCCAGATTATAAAAGTATGTTTTTATTGCAAATTCAAGTTTTTTAGCAAAAATGTGCAAAAACAAAAAGTGCTCAAACTATGATAAATTATACATTTTTGCAAAGCTCTTGACCCAGCGAACTCAATTATGCAAAAACATTTACAAAATTTTCAAATCCCAAATGTGTATGCAAGAAAACCTAAATTTGTGCAAATTCCCTTTAAGGCGTATGTTCAAAAATCTACGTAAAATTTCTTTTCAGAAATTGTGCAATCTGCTTTTTTGTTATAGGCTTTCCAAAGAGCTATTAAATGTTGAAATCCAATCACTGGAAGTAGGTTCAAATTTGGATTTAGTCGGGTATAGGTAAAATAGGGCATTCAGGCAGTAAATGCCTGAGGACTCAGGCAGTAGGTATAAAAGCCCAGCTTTTATACCTACAGACTCAGACCAATACTTTTTGAGTTATTGTTAAAAAACGACACACTCCTGTATGACGAGTCCATCTATCTCATTATTTAATTAGAGATATGAATCCTTCAATCGGTGCTATCAGTAAATGGAAATATTTTCTTCTTCTGAAACTATAGTGAGGGGGGGGGAGTCGCAGTGAGTTATTCTTCAAAAACGACGGGTGGGGGGCTTACCGTGACCCCCCTCAGTCGGAATAGGGTTAAAATTGATGGAGAAATCAAGAACTGTTGTTAGATGATAATTGACTTAAAAGAAAATTGATTCCAAATACTTCTCTGATTTCCTAAAGTCATAACCAGAAAACTGTGGAATAGGAAGACGACATTACAGCAATTCTGAAGTGCATTTGATGCTGTTTAAAGCATATAGCTTTACTTGAAAGCAATTAAATCACTTATTAGGTTAAATGAGTATATTTACACTGCACAATTACTGTGCCTCATGTTCAGTGTGCTATTAAGAGTCATAACTTGAGTTTAAAAGTCGATTTCCTATTCCAGAGTTTTCTGGTCATCACTGGTTATCACCCCGGGTTTTTGACCAATTGTTGCAATATAAATTTAGTCTCGAAATTTCATTGTGCAACAAAACTTGGGTTATCAAAAATATTTGAGTGCTGTGATAAAAGGGCTCGGAAATACCAAGTTTTTAAATAAGACTTGTTTCACCCCTTTGATCTTTAATTTAGAAGGCCCCCTCCCCAATTATATTCAATGTAGTAGGCCCAGTTTAGCGCAGTGTGTACTGTGTATGGTTTGATCTAGATCCTTCTAGCTGTTGGAAGATTAAATTAAACCAGTTTTTAGGTTTTAGGGTTTTTGGGTTCTTGTGTTTTACAGACAGCGTTGAACTATTCACAAGAAGTATACTTATATTTTCTTTATCTATACTTAGCTTAAATGTCTCTCTGTGCGTCTGTATGTATCGAATAAACGTCAAAACATCTGAACCAATCGGGCCCAAATTTGTTGTTGCAACTGATATCACTACATGACACCTAGCAAAGGTTTGTGGACGGTGATATATGGATAGGTGACTAGTCGGATATATGGATAGGTGACTAGTCGGATATATGGAGAGGTGACTAGTTGGATATATGGATAGGTGACTAGTCGGATATAAGGATAGGTGACTAGTCGGATATATGGATAGGTGACTAGTTGGATATATGGATAGGTGACTAGTCAGATATATGGATAGGTGACTAGTCGGATAGATGAACAAATGTATATGGATAGATAGATAGACAAATAGACAGATATGGATGGATAAAAAGAATAGATGAATAGGCATGTATGTAATAAATATTGGGTAAACATGATATTCTGTAAACCTGAAGTACGTTGTACTTACTAGAATATCTATGTTTTTAAACTTTCACGTAAAACCCATTATTCATTGAAACTGTGTTTCAGAGTACAGAGCATGATTAGCTTAAATCATGTGATGTATCTAATGACAGACGTCTCAATTGCGCCTATTTCAACTGTACTGTCATGTGTAGCATGATTGTCTTAATCATGTGATGTAGATAATGATGTAGGAATTGTAATTATGTCTTTTAACTTTAACTTGTAACATGTAAACCTCAAATACATTAGTGGATACAGAAACTCAGCTTTGATTACAGTGTTGAGAGTAATTGGGTTTTCTTTGAAACATACGAGTTGAGATTGTGTCCTGGTTGAGACATTGATCATTAGATCGCTATTGTCCGGTTGACATAGCAAACGGGATCGCGCCCAGTGGTAGTGGCGTGGATAGTTCACAGGATTGTAGCTGTGAGACATTGATCAATTGATTGCTTGTTTTGGTATTGACACCAATAGCGTTAATAGTGTTAATTTGGCATTGATAGTTACAAGCTTCCGATTGATATACATAGCTAACGAGATTGTATCCAGGTTTAAACATTGATAGCTGAGTGAAACTGAACTGCACCTGGAAAGAAACCGGTTCGAGAAATTGTTATGTAGTAGGCGTTTAATACATATATATAGATAGATATATAGATATGTAATAAATATCCTATCAATTACATTTTACATTAACCTAATTACGATTCTAAATAATGTCATAGGATCTGTATTGTGATTAATCTAACTACGCCTATACATCGTACTACGCTTTGAATAAGGTGTTAGAGTAATTTGTTTCTCATTTAGCGAACGAGAGGGTACCTGAGTCACATCTTGAAAGATAGAATCTAGGCTAGGAATTGTATCTTGTAGTATCTTGTGAGACAGATACCTGAGATTTTTGATCATCCTGGATTGACACTGATCTAACAGGATTTATTGGAGTAGGGCATTCGCTACAGATGGATAGATATATAGCTAGATAGATAGATAGATAGATAGATAGATAGATAGATAGATAGATAGATACATAGATAGATAGATAGATAGATAGATATATAGATAGATAGATAGATAGATAGATAGATAGATAGGTAAATAGATAGATAGATAGATAGATAGGTAGATAGATAGAATGGTCTGCCTAATAATACCCTATCAGGATTCAAGCCTATAGTTGGCCTGCAGCCTTGTAAGCAGTAATGCAACTTATGAAGTTCTTCAATACTGGAAGTGAACTGGACCTTACTAGTCAATGTGGAAGTAAACGTGCCTAAAGGGACTGTAAGCGTAAATTTAAGTGACCCTCCATGCTAAGACGGCGGATTCACAACGGTACCCTCAAAACCATAATCTGATCAATAATGTGGAAGATGAATGTTTAATTCTGATCATTTCTGTATTTTTTCCCGCAATAGAAATGCGCAAGTCACTTTTGTAAAGAAACCACAACAAAAAGATATCCGTTTTTTTCAAATGAATATCTAATTCATATTTGTTCAGACAAAGCTAATGAATCGGGAATTGCCATCTATTTACGTGAAATTACGCTTACAGTGAAAGTTTAAAGGGAGTGTTCTTCGTTATTCAGTGTTATCTAAAAGTTTCCTAAATGATGGCCTAGTAATCATTATCTGAGAAACGATAAAATCACGAAACTTTGATTTAACAATCTTGGCAACCCAATGCCGTAGACCTTAGATATAGAAAGTTTGCTATTAATCTTCATGACAGAAGCAATCTCAAGAACTGACGAGGGTCAACCCAGACCGAAATATATTTTCAATAGAATGTGAAACTAACATCTACTTTTTTTTTACTCTACAGAGGTTTTGTCCATCACCATCACCGAATTTTATAATAAATATTATAAGATATCAAAAGTTTATTTCTTTGAAAACTTTAAATATTATTGATAAAAAAGTGATTTTAACGCAAGGAAGGAGCAAAAACAAATTAAAGGAACTGTAGCCGTGAATCGGATATGTCACTTTCTTTTTATTTTTTAGAGTCGGTAGAAATTACATTACAGTCACGAAAAATTTGCCCCTTTGGTAAAAGTAAATTCAACCTATATAAAGCATAAAGCCTGACTGCGTCAACCTTGTGGCACCGGCTAGCCCTGTCCATAGAGTTAGGTACAGTACAAATTGGGACCGAAAAGTTTGACCCGGCTCGGAAATTCAAATGTACTCTTTAAAGGGAGCTATCACATATTTTAAAAAGCAGAAATTAATAAAGTATAAAGCGATGCAGAAAATGTTCAAATCTAGAGATAATCAAGTTTGAGATATGTCGCAAAGCTTAATTAACAATTTTGGTCAATGACCGCCTAATAAAGCGCACGGTGTCAACCACATTTAGGGTACACTAGACAGGCTGGTACGAGTAAACACTTTAAAAGCAATCCTTGTACTCATGCCACTTTTAACTTTATTTGTGTTGACGCTTCTTCTAATCTAATCATGTAAAAGACATAATTTGTTATCTTTCTACCTCTAATCACATAAAATAGACATTTTTATTTTTCAGAGAAAATGTTGATCTTTTACCTAGGCAAACAATCAATAAATCATTTTTTATTGAAGATCACAATTTCAGCGACTTGATCAAGATTAGCAACATGATCAAGATCAGCAACATGATCAAGATCAGCAACATGATCAAGATCAGCAACATGATCAAGATCAGCAACATGGTCAAGATCATCAATATAATCAAGATCAGCAACATTTTCAAGATCAGCAACATGATCAAGATTAGCAACATGATCAAGATTAGCAACATGATCAAGATTATCAACATGCTCAAGATTAGCAACATGATCAAGATCAGCAACATGATCAAGATCAGCAACATGATCAAGATCAGAAACATGATCAAGATTAGCAACATGATCAAGATTAGCAACATGATCAAGATTATCAACATGATCAAGATTAGCAACATGATCAAAATCAGCTACATGACCCTTTCTCTTCTATGAATAGAATAACAGATTGATATGTTTTTTGGTCAAATGATCAATTTATTTTTCATTGATTAATTAATTCCTTTATCTATTTAAATAGTTGAAAAAAAACTAAATGATTAATTGATTAATGGTTTAATTGATTCATTGATTTATTGATTAATTGATTGAATAGCAACATGGATTCTCCTTCCCTGTATCAAGGTAGGAAAAAAGCAATTTTAAAAATTCTTTTTTATGGATCACTTACAATACCTTTGAAAGGATCAAAGTTAATGCATAATGTAGTGTCAGTGTCATGCTAACAAATGGAGGTTTTTGAAAATCAACGCAAGAGTTCGTTAATGAATGGCGAAAAATCCGTTAATTAATCGTTAATTAACATAAATAGCCGTTTATGAAAAAAATTAACCGTTAAATAAAAAAGCAAAATGAATTTTTTCTTAAATAACGCGACTTTTTTATGTATTTTAAGGTTTTAAAACACTGTTTTCTGATATTCTCTTGCTCATTTGTTGAATTATAAAATTTTATCCATTTTGATGTTTTGAAACATGTTTTTATTTTTGAATCATTAACGAATCGTTAACGGTTGGAACCGTTAACGATTTTTAAGATATCTGCCATTAACGCCGTTAATAATATTGAGATCGTTCAGGGAAGGTAATTTAAAAAACAGAAAATACCGTTAATGAAACGTTTTAAGCTAAAACACAAACATCTCCCTAAAACTTTTTTACGGTTTTAACTAACTGTTAACGAACTGTCAACGAACTATTAACGAACTGTCATCGAACTGTTAACGGAACTGATAACGAACTGTCAACGAATTGTTAACGAACTGTCAACGAAATGTTAACGAACTGTTAACGAAATAATAATGAAATTTTAACGAACTTTTAACGAACTGTTAACGAACTGTTAACGAACTGTTAACGATCTGTTAACGAACTGTTAACGAACTGTTAACGAACTGTTAACGATCTGTTAACGAACTGTTAACGAACTGTTAACGAACTGTTAACGAACTGTTAACGAACTGTTAACGAACTGTTAACGAACTGTTAACGAACTGCTGCAAGGAAAAGGTTAGAACGTGTATTGTGTAAACTTCTATTTCTCAGTTGATCAAGAGAAAAGAGTTTCAATTTGCATAATTATACATTATACAAATTTTAAAATAACTTTCTGTTTTAATTTTAAAACTTTTATTACGAAAAACTTTTTGGCACAAAATCATTTAAGGTCGCTATTTAAAAGACTTAAAGACTTAAAAATTAGTCTTAAGTCAAAGCTGCCATTCAGACTCACTATTTTTTCTTCGAGTTTAATTAAACACAATCACTAAATTGGGTCTAACTTTGAGAGATTTAAGCTTTAAAATTGCTGCAGCATGGACTCTGGACAGTGAGACAGAACATGCTTTAAACAAAAGCATTTATCATCATTTTTACCTAAATAAACGTTTCCTTGTTCAGGGACAAATTTCATTTGGAAATTCTGAACCAACGATTGATGATAAAGCCTGTACTACACCTTTTCAGAAGGAATAGAGATTATTTAGGCGAAATTAATTTAGAAAATCAATATTATTATCACTGTATTTTTTCCCGCAATAGAAATGCGCAAGTCACTTTTGTAAAGAAACCACAACAAAAAGATATCCGATTTTTTCAAATGAATATCTAATTCATATTTGTTCAGACAAAGCTAATGAATCGGGAATTGCCATCTATTTACGTGAAATTACGCTTACAGTGAAAATTATTATGATTATTATTATTATTATTATTATTATTATTATTATTACTATTATTATTATTATTATTTTTATCATTATCATAATTGTCTCTTTAAGCCGGGTCGCTGTGTTGGTTTGAAAGATTGTAATAATATTGTTGTACTTTTAAAGCGTCCAATCCCTGACCCAGTGTCTCAATATCTAAGGTAATACTTTAATTGTAGGGTTTCCAGTCGTAATTACGCATGCGTAATTACACCGTAACACTTTCTTTCACTTACGGAGGAGCATTACGCAAAATTACATTTTAATCACGTAATACAAAACCATGCTGTAATTAGTAAAGTACATATTAATTCTCAGAAATGAATATAGCGGGAAAATATGTGTAAGGATATGCGCACTACAACCATGTTCAATCTGATTGGATAATATAAATACTTTCAAATTGAAGTTTCACTAATATAAATATTAATAATTATTGCAACATTTCGCAAAATTACTTTGTTAGAAATCGGCGTAATTTTGCGAAATTACCTTGCAGAAATTGCGCAAAATTTCGGCATAATTTCGCAAAATCAAAGTTTTGCATAATTATTACAAAATTTTGCTAGATTACCATGTAGAAATTATGCATAATTACCCCCAATTTTGCAAAATTGAAGTTTTGCCAATTATTGGTAATCCTGCAAAATGAAAATTATTTCACGAAGTGAACGTAGTTTTGTGTAAGTGAATAATCTATTACATTGGAAACCCTATAATCGTTCTTTTTTTTAATAATATCTTAAATTTTAATAAAAATTTTAGTGATGATTCTATGGTGATAATCATTTATCTCAACTTACTCCTTATACAACAGTAGCGCATTTTACTTCTACTCTGTAATCTTGGAACCATGTGGAACATATGCAATGATGTAACTACAAGAATTGGAAAAATTTTAATTTTGATCCTTTAGATCATCTGTCTGTAGTTTTACGGGGTTTCTTCCCGATGTTTGCTGTCCTAGTGAGATACCAACCTTTAGCAATAAAGGTAAAAGTGAACTGATTATGCATTGTTTAAACTGAAACACTTTCAAAACTTAACAAGACATCAAGTTTATTGTTGGTTCTTTTACCCAAATACACTTAAATAATATTTTTCAGTTGATGGTGGTTGGTCTGAGTGGACAGACGTTGGAGTCTGTTCAGCTGTCTGTGGCGGAGGCACTCAAGATCGTTCCCGGATTTGCAACAATCCCCCACCGAGTGGTGAGGGTGCCACCTGTCCAGGCTCAGCTGAAGAAAGTGTTCCATGTGCTGAAGAACCATGTGGTAACTCAGTTTTCTTAAAGATAGATGTTAGAATCAAAATAATTTGTTGTTCAGGAATTAAATTTATTGAATTTGAGCTAGATCCCTAAACCACCTCCTGCTGGTTCAAATTATAAACACTGATTTAATGTTAAAGATTCATGAGGATTTGAATCTGTCATACAGAATTTGAAATCAAGGAAGATAGTTCATCACCAATTCTAGGCTAATGTTAACACAATTAGAAAAAAACTTACCATAACTTTGATTACTTTGATTGGTAACAATGTGTTACTCGTGTTACATTTCAAGATATTAAACTTATTAATGTTACAAAATTCAAATAATAAACTATATGTTTTTAACAAAAGATTCAGCCAACTATGCCAACTAAATGTTTATTGGATTTTGAGTCCAAATATTAGGCATGTTATGCTTTAAGTTATCATATAAGAAGATACATGCAGAATTAATGTTAAGAAAAAAAATTATTTTAGTTAATGGCAGCTGGACGGAATGGACTGGCTGGGGTGAGTGCACTGCCAGCTGTGGTGGTGGAACGCATAAAAGATCACGGACTTGTACAGCTCCTGCTCCTGGTGAGGGTGGAGCACCTTGTGATGGTCAATCGGAGGAAGAGGAACCTTGTGGAACAGAAGCTTGTGGTAGAGTAAATTAGAATTTTCAAAGAAAATGTATAACTTGATTCATTAAATTAGCCCTAAACTGTGTACTTTAAGAGTATCCAAATGAGGGGAAGGGGGAAAAGGGGGCCCCCACACTAATAATCTTCTGATTGGCAAAATTCTTGGACTTATCCTTTATCTTTAAGTAGTTTTTAACCAAAGAACTTTGAAAATCATCTTTTTCAGTGCTACAAACTTATGCTTATAAGTCTGAGAATAAATATAGTCATTTAAGGGAACCTTTGAATACAAAAAAATTTGTGTCATAATTATTTGTTTTATTTCTACCCTTATAAAATTTCATGAAGAATTGCTTTCAGTGGTTCCTGTGAATGGTGGTTGGACTGAATGGAGTGTTTGGACTTCGTGCTCAACCACCTGTGGGTCAGGACAGGAAACAAGAACTAGGGGTAAGTGCAGAAGTACAAAACAAAAAAATACTCTAAATAATTGGCAATTTTATAAATTATTTGCTGAAGTCTGCTATTTAATGATTATTATACATTTTTCTTTACTACAAAGCAGTTTTAAGTAAATAAAGTTTTGATCATTTCATTATAATTTAAGTATTCAAAAAAAATTTTCAGCAAAATTTATTTGAATAACTGAATCATCTTTTATTTAGGATGTAATGCCCCCCCTCCAAGTAATGGAGGAGACCCATGTTCTGGTGAAGCAACTGAGTCTAAAGAATGCAAGGTTTATTTAAGATCTTTATCAAAACCCTTTACCGATTCCAAATAAAGTGTCAGAAGATGAGGATTTTGAACTCAACTTAAAAATTTAAGGTTTAAATCTTAACAAGCATGGCTAGTAACTCTTTAGCTATAGTCAGAAGCCCAAAGGAGTTAATGCCTGGTTTAATTACAAGACAGAGAAAGAGCACAGCCCAGAAAGTGTCTTAACCTAACATAATTTAAAATATATACTAATCTCTCTTTCTTGTAATTCAGAGTGGCAAGTGTGCGTAACTCCTTTAGGCCACTGACTTAGACTCCTTAATTGTTTGCTGGGTAAATTTATGGGTAATAATTTATAACATGATAAGACATTGGACAGAATTGCAACATACACGAGGAAAATCATCAAGAAATATTTAAAAAATATAACTAGCAGAAAAAGGGATAAGGGAATTTACTTTTGATCCTGAGGGGTGAGATAACCTACTTTTCCTATAATACCCTGAAGATATACAAAGTCCTTAATTTCAAAAAGTTTATCATTTCTGACATCCTAAGTAAAGGTTCTGTAAGGCTTTTACAGAACCAAATTGAACCAGAATATCTTTAACATTCTGTTTCTATTTTCATACTAAATGTGTGAAATTTTGAAATGCTTTCTGAAGTTCATATTGCAAACAAATATTAAGTTTTTTATCAGCGAATTTATCCAGTTAAAAGGAATGTAAGTGTAATTTCAAGTGACCCTTCATGTAAAGATGGCAATGCTCGTTTTTCAATGGTACCTTGAAACCTTATTCTGATTTTAAACTGTGGAATATAACGTTGTTTTTCTGACTCATAAAGTGTTAAATTCTGATAATTTCTCCACTGAGGAACAGAAAATAAAAAATAAAAACATTAATGATAAACTAGAAATGGATATTTAATTTAAACTTGATCGGAAAAAGCTTTTGAGGACACCACTGTAAATTGGGCATTGCAATCTTACAAGGAGCATCATTTGAAATTACTCTTACAGTTCCTATAAATGTTGCAAACTAGATTGCTGAGTGTAGAACTCCAATAGAACTACCGGGACCAGATGTCTGTGGATCAAGTACAATTGGATCTTCAAGGATTGTAAATGGTAAGTTTCCAGGGGTATATTTTCTTGAGAAATCATTTACACCCCCCTTTCAAAAATCAATTTTCCCACCCTATGTTATGTATGTAAATATTTGTTTAGGTTTTTTCACTGAATTGTGGAAAATAAATGAATTTTTGGGTAAAAAGTATCAAATAGATCAAATATACTTTTTGCATATGTCCCATCTTTTATTTTTCTCCCAAATCATAGGGAGGGGATGATTCTGAAAAATGTACACCCCTGTATTGCTGATCTTGAATGCTTGATCTTGATATCTTACTAAGGCATTCTTAAAAGGATTTCAAAAGGAATTCAAGAAAAAAGTAGGTCAGCATAAGATATATCACAAGATGCGAGCAACACAAAAGTTTTGTTAACCGAGTACGTTTCTTGTAAACCTAAACCTAAACCTGCCAAACAGAGGAGAATCCCTGTGAACTGTTCATGTCCACATTAATTATCATAGCAAAAGATTCCAAAGAGGCTTGAAAACTGGTTTTTCTTATATTACTTAGTTTTGTGTTTTTTAAGATTTCTACGCAAAATCTTATTACAGATCATTAACCTAATGATATTGAACATTTTGTTAAAGTTTATTCATATTCTTGGTAACTTTTTAGTTTATTGTGTTTTTCCATTTGCCCACTAGGTGGTCACAGTACAGGGAAAGGCGTTGAAAGTGGCATAAGATGTGCCAAACCGAAGTGTGCACAAATTGTTCAAATAATTAATTAATTTTAATTTTTAGGCAAGCCTGCAAGATTAAACAGCTGGCCCTGGATTGCAGCAATAGGTATACATTTAATTTAAGCTTTATATATATTAGTTTCAAATGTTTTAAATTCATTCTGATATTTATATAATTATGTTAGATGGTCAGTAAAAGTAAATTCTTGTATAAGATTGAAATTCTGTGTTACATACCAGTCAATACTAGTAATGGCTTATACTAATACGGGTCCTGCTATAGTATGTATATAGTGTTATAGACCAGTTGATGCATGTACTGGTTCTGATTCATCATAGGTTGGACTTCCAAGTCGCAAACCAATACTAGAGTAGGAGAACAAAGAAATCAGTATGTTTTAATCTCTACGCTAAAAAAAGGTGGAAAAGTTGTATTAAGATGTTACAATTAAAAGTTGAAGCCTTTGACTGAAATGAATAAATCCACAGAGAGTAACGAAAAATGTATTTACAGCATAAAAAACAACTAAATATTTGATACAATCAAGCAGAAGCTTTAGACGGATGGTCTGCCTTCCTTCAGCCTCATATGCATGAGAAGTGGATAGAGAAATTACATAGGAGCATAGGACTGGTCTGGACTATAGTCTCTGTAGACTCTCAGCACAGGACTCTTGCCTCTCTGGACTCAGGTCTCTCAGGACTCTTGCCTCTGGAATCTGGACTCGGGCCGCTGGACTCTTGAACTTTTGATTTTCTGGGGTCAAGATGATTTTACACATCTCCAGTGATGGTTGGCTGCATGCTTACTCTCTTAATCCTCCTGCCCCTCCTCCTTCTAGGAGCATAAGGGAGATGGTTGCTCCTCTCCAAGGCTTTAGGGGTAACTGCCTTTATTTAGGAGTTAGAAAGGTTCGGATTTTGGACAGATTTTGTAGGCCAGTAGATACTAGTGTTGGATTGTACTGGTTCCACATATGTAGGACCAGCCCTCCTACTTGTATTGCAGAAAATGTGCTGGGTCAACTACAAATCTAGAACACTAGACAGGCTTGTACAAGTGAACATTAGGCTGTTATCCTTGTACTGGTTCGGATCATGAAACAATTGATCTTAAAGAGACTGTAATCATAATTTCAAGTGACCCTCCTCCATTCCAGAGATATGTGTGTAAAGTTGCCTAAAAACTTGCAGTCAGCTAAAAATGCCATATGCACAGTCTCAACTCAATACAACTCAGCACTAACCTGCATCCAGCTGAATGAAAGCATTTAGTTATTTTTACACACACATAATCACACTTATCTCTGGACACGACAAACACACAAAGTTTTGAAGGGTACCATAGTTAATCAGGTTTTCCCCTCTTTGCAATGAGGGTTACTTGAAATTATGCTTACAGTCCCTTTAGGTCGTTGAGATTATGCAAGGATTGGTGTATACTCTAGGTTATGAGTTGGATCCTGGAAAGATAGATTATTTGTGCGGAGGAACACTAATATCTTCCAGGTCAGCCATTTTTTATATACAAAGAAAACATGATAATTCAGTTGAGAATAGTAGTTAAGTGACAGCTTGATTATTGCATTTGATCTTTAAAATAATGCTGAATTCCTGTTTTAAACCTAACTCTACAAGAAAAAATAATCATTAAAAACCTCTAGTCTTGAAACAATCAACATATTACACGCTTGCAGCTCTATTGGTTGTTATTGCCATACTAAATTTACAAACATGATCTAGAAACTGTTGCTCAATCCTCATGTTTTTTTGGCACACCCTGTACAATACAACGCACAAGTGTGCTGGGTCAGAGTGTACCTGGTATTTGTATCTAGACATGTCATAACTGCTGGCCATTGTATCAGGGATGATCTGAAAGTTGTTCTGCTAGGGGTAAGTTTTCTAAAATCACCATGACTGTGACTATAAGATGTCTCAAAAAATTTTTTTTAACTTTTTAAACTTTAATAAGGGCGAAATCTGGGAGTAGGGGCTGTGGAGGACAAGCCCCCCCCCCCCTGAAGAAAAATGAAAACTATGAAATTCAGAGGGGATTCTTCCCTCGACCCAGCCCCCGCCCTCCCCCTATAAATATCAGAAAAAGGTTTTTATCATAATAATGGATACAAATCATTTCATTAAAGGCAAGAGAGAGGAAAGTAAATCTAGCGCCCATGTAACATAAAGAACTCTATCGTTAGCTGGCCAAAGGTTCAAATGATTTAAAGTAGGATTGAGGTGTGCTAGTGATTGAGAATGCTTGATATCTACTCATTAAGAATCAAGATTGTTTTTTGTTTACATGATTCAACTGTTTAGGAATTAGAAATTGACAATGACAATGATGGCGCTTCTCCGGAAGTTGTAAAAGTTACTAAAGTCACGCTGCATGAAAACTATAACGGCAGGTAATGGAAGACGACGACGGGGGTATTGTGATAAATGAACACATCAAACTGAGGGAAAGGAACCATGGTTAGTTCACATATATGACAACGTTCCGACTTTGAAAATATCTCATCAAATGACGTTAATTTAAAATATGATCTTTCATTTAGACCAATGTCGAACCCCTGTGGATCTAGTCCCATGTGGTTGTGCGACATGGTCTAGTTTTCTAGGTCCGACCAAATAGTGAAGTTTAAGTATGAAAATAATATAGTGTTGATTTGATAACAATAGTATTATGCTTAGCAAAATAGTGAGAAAAAAATTACCATCACGTTACAGGCTCATGGAAAACTGTGTAAATATTTCTCGAAATTACTTTTTTCTATTTTATAATTAAAAGTTGGGTCTAAATTAAGAGCTTAGACTCAAGGCTAAACTTAAATAAATTGCTGTATCATGGAGCCTTATCTCAATTCAAATTAATCGAATTTCTTATTTTTCAGGAGTTTTAACAACGACATTGCAATGCTAGAGCTAGAGAAGGATGTTACTTTTAGGAATCAGATTTATTTTCAATGGTCCTGTAAACATTTCAATTTGTGTAACTCTGCTATTCTTAACCCTTAGATAATAGGTCTGAATGTGCAAAAAGGCTCATTGCCCGAATTTTCAAGGCTAGATAATTAAAAAAATAGTCATTTAACTAACACGGTTTAGAAATATTGCAAAAAGTGTGTCGAACAAATGTTAAAAATAGAAAAAATTATTGGTACAAAAATCTAAGTGCTCTTCAAATATGTTGATCTGTACTGTCTGTAACTCAAATAATAAAAAAGGTATGAAATTTTAAGATTGTCTCACTCACAACTATGAGTTGCTAGACCAATACAATAGAGTCTTTTTTGGGTTAAAGCGACTCTTTGATTTGAAACGAACGGCTTTCTTTGATATTTAAGATATCTACAATAAATTGGTTCGTAGATTAATTTCTTAAAGAATATCATTTTTCTAAATAGTAGAAGGGTCACAAAAAGGTTACCTATATTTTATGATACAGTGATAATCATAAAACAACGGAATAAAGACGACATAATAGCAATACTTGGATTTTATGTTGTTACAGAGCAAATAGTTTTGCTTGACACTTGACATTAGATCACTAATTTTGTGAAATAGGTCTTTTTACACTGCCCAATTGCTGAGGTTAATGGTCATTTGACTTTTTAAAGTTATAACTTCATTCTTAAAGTCGTCTTTCTATTCCAGAGTTTTCTGGTTATTACTGTACATAAAGTCTGTATAGCCCAACTTTGGTTTGATCTGGAAAATATTTAATTAACTAAATGCTGTGACTGGATTTGATCTTGGCTTTTAAACTCCCAGCGCAGAATTTGAATAGAAAATCTGCTTTGTAGAGCAGGGATCAAACCGATTTGTTTGACAACTAATCCAGATCTTGTGAGAAAGGTAATTATTATTTTTTTAAAGGTAATTAAAGCAATGCATGTTCAGATTCCAACTTTTGCTGTGAATTTTACGATTAAGTATTCACCTTCATCTTTTGTAGACCTACAGATTAATTTGATTTGTCTTCATTCGAAGAGATACATAGCTGATGGATCATAGCATTTATCCTCAAATTCAAAATTCCCAGATTGTATATAGTATATAGTATATAGTATATTGTATGTAGGGTTCACAATTTTTTTAAAATCTCTTTCGAAAGATTTTCATTGTTTATAATTTTAAAGAGCTTCAGGAAAGCCTTTAAGGGTCCAAATTGATCCAAATTATGTGCTCAGATCTATAGATGATTTTTTTTAATTTTAAAAAATTATTTGTTACACAAAATTTCCTGGTAATTTTATGCTGAATTCTAATTTGAAAACCATTTTAAAAATCATTTAATTTCTTATTGTTGCAAAAATCGTTTTCAAATTTGTATTCAGCAAATGTTCTAGCAAAATATTTTCACTTTTTCTAACAAGTCAGAACGTTTTAGGATGGTTACTTTATAAATGATAGTGCTATGGGTGAAAAAATTGATCTTTTGAAATATCTAATCTTGTGGAAGACGATACCTGGCCGCCTAAACAAGTTCCACAAGATTCACCGGAATGAGATAGAACGGATACGGGGCATTGTACTTTCAGTCTAACGCGTGTGATCTTGATATTAACACATTTTCTGAACCCTCTAGTAAAAGTTATAAGAAATATATATACTGGAAGTTACTTTATTCGTTTCATTAGAAATCGACCTCACGTCCTCTATAAACTAATTTAAAAAATTGTTTTAAGTTTGATAACACCGCCGTTTTCATTGGAGGCTGGGGGGCAGTTAACTTTAAAGGTATTTTTTTTATTTGTTAATTTTTAAATTTTTAGTTTTTTAATTTTTAATTTTTTGATTTTTAATTTAACAATAATTTTAAATCCCAGCAAAGTATAATTTTTATTTAAAAGTACTGCGCTCTGGATCCTAATAATAAGGTTTTTTTTTTGAATATTTTGTTTGTTTATATGTTTTCTTTCAATAGTTATATGCGGTGAAGCAAAAAATATATAATGGTTAATTAAATAGACAGATAGATTAATAGATAGACAGATAGATAGATAGATATACAAAATATTGGTAGATAGATAGATAGATATATAGATATACAGATTGATAAATAGACATACCAACGGCTTCAATCAGAATTTATGTAATTTTTAATGAAAAAGTTCTCAGTTTTACCAAAGGAATTGATTTTTGGCCACAAACTCAAATTTTCTAATCCCTATTTCTTTGAAACCTTATGGTGTAAACCTTTAATATTTCAAACTTAGGCTTTTTGATCTGTCAGAATTTACAGCTTGAAATATCAAAGATCTACGACATCGGGTTCCACAGATATAGCGATTATAATTTTTAGTTTGTGGCAAAAACTCAATACCTTTAACCCACTCTTTTTATATTCTATTGTAAGATGGATTCCAAGGGGATTTACGTTGCTACTACGATAGATATTGATATGATATTGCGAATGCAACGGATCCCATCGCAATATAAGTCTAATTGCTGGAAATTTTCTTCAGTTAACACTACTGTTTTACTGTTTTTATTTTATTTAAAGATTGATGCGTGTTAAAGAGAGTTTTTACATTGCTATTACGATAGATAGTTATATTGCGAATGCAACGGATCCCAATGCAATATTAGTACTAATCGCTGAAAATTTACTTCAATTTACACTACTGTTTTACTGTTTTTATCTTATTTAAAGATTGATGCGTGCCAAAGGATTTGTGAGTTTTAACATTGCTACTACGATAGATACTGATATTGCGAATGCAACAGCTCCCATTGCTATATTAGTCCTAATTGCTGGAAATTTTCTTCAGTTAACACTACTATTTTACTGTTTTTATTTCATTTAAAAATAGATGCGAGCCAAAAGGGAGTTTTTACATTGTTACTACGATAGATAGTGATATTGCGAATGCAACAGCTCCCATTGCAATATAAGTACTATGCGTTCGTTATTTTCATCAGTCTTCACAGCGATATTACTGTTTTTTTTTTTCTATTTTAAGGTTGATGCGTGCCAAGGGGATTCCGGAGGACCGTTAACAGCTCAGGAGTTTACCACGGGTGTTCCAAGTAAGGTTTTATGAACAACCATTGATTAATAATAAATAGATCTTTTAATTCATAGATTAAAAATTAATGAATTGCTTATCCATTCCATACATAAATATTAAATAGATCTTTTTGTTCATAGATTAATAATAAATAGATCATTATATCCATAGATTAATAATAAATAGATCTTAATATTCATAGACTAATATTGAAAAAAGGTTTATCCATAGATTAATAAAATAGATCTTTTTTCCAGAGATTAACAATTAATAGATTTTATCTTTTATCCAGATTGATAAATAGATCTGTCCATAGATTAATAATAAATAAGTCTTGCGTTCATAGATTACTAATAAATAGATCTTTTCATTCATAGATTAATAATAAATTATAGATCTTAACATCCATAGCTTAATAATAAATAGATGTTTTTTATTACAGGTGAAAAAAAATTGAACTTTTTTAACAAGTATTTGGATTTGAAGTTTTCAATAAAGATTAGTGCATACCAAAACACAGCTTTTTATTCCATAGATAATTAAAATAAAAAAGATTTTTAAAAATGCATTGTATATATCCTAAAAATGCATCATATATATCCTAAAAATGCTTAATTTATCTGTTTATATTTCAGATCGTTATTATCTTGTGGGAGTAGTGTCATTCGGCTACAGGAACACATATCATAAAATTACATTTTTTTCAATATGTTGGTAGGGATACCATGACAAATGAGAAATGGCAATTTCCTGAAATTTTAAACTTCTTGGGGTTAATTCTTAAGTTGAAAAATAGAAATAAAGTCTTTTTCCAACATGAGGAACATCTTTTCATAATGGTCATAGGTCACTTTTACTGAGAAACCAAAGTTAAGATTAGGACTGGGCAAAGTTCCGTTAGTGAAACGGAGGTTTTTGAAAAATAACGGAAGATTCTATTAATCAATGACAAAAACCGTTATTTTTTAAATTGTTCGCTAACAGAATTAGTCGTTTTGGAAAAAATAAACGGTTAAATAAAAACGACAACGACACATTCCATTATTTTTTCCGCTTGAACTTGCATGAAACTTGAAAAAGATAAAAGATAATTGTTTATGTACTTCAATGTTTTAGTTAAGAGCTGCCACCATGAACGATTTCTGAAATATCTGCTATTAATAATATTGTGAATCGTTAACAAAAGATTGCCTTAAACAAACAGAAAATACCGAAAACGAAACAAACGACTGGCTAAAAAAAATTTACTATCAACAACTATTAAACAGCTAGAAAAAGTTCAGAACATGCCAACTGCCCAGCCCTAGTTTTATAAGAATAAACTTGGATAAAGATAAGTAAAGATAAAGATAAGTAATTTCCTAGTACACAATTTTTGGCTTCCCCACCCCCTCCTATCAATTTTGTACATGGTCTCGTATGTAACACATGGATAAAATTGGTCGTCTGGCCGCAGCGCCCAGCCCTCATGTCTTTCCTAGCCGCGGCACTACCCTAACCTAACTATTGTAAATAAAAACAATTGTTAGGAAATAAAGGAAGTACAGGGTGTCCCACGAAACATGACAGTATGCAAGACGACTTGAATATCGTCTTGATTTTTGATATAATTTGCTGCATTTATTTGTCAACCTAATTTTAGAAGTAAATTTCTAGAGATAATAATCACAAAATTCCCCTAGCCCTGGCATTTCCAAAATGTGGTCTGCATTTTTTGTGCTTTCAATGTTGCCCGAGATATGAACAATTTCGTTCAGGTTTCGACAATTTTGCTTTTATTTAACAAAATTGAAATCTGAACCAAACTCTTAATATCTCCGGTAATATTGAAAGCACAAAAAACGCAGACCACTTTTTGGAAATGTCAGGGCTAGAGAATTATGTGATAATTGTTTCAAGAATCATACATGTTAAGTAGATAGAAGACTAAATGTCACAAATAAATTCAAATATCAAAGACGAATTTCAAGTCGTCTTTGATATTGTCATGTTCCGTGGGACACCCTGTATAAAATCATAGGGGTTTGAACTTGATAAAATGAGATTTAGAACTTAACTAATATTGTGTATGCTGTACAGGTGTGCGGTCCCTGGATTTCCTGGAGTGTACACAAGAGTCACAGAGTACATGGACTGGATCAAGGGCCATATTAATTAAGTTGTTCACAGTGAACTTTGATTTGTACGCAAGGTCACAGCGTACTTAAAGAAGCACATTATTTTGTGTTCCGTTAAAAAAAACTGAACTCTGTATCTGGTAAGGAACTGAAAATTTTTTTTTGGAAACAAAAAGCATTCAGAATTATTCAGTTTTTGGGTAAATCTTAAAAAATTAGTTTTCCGTCAATTGATAAACTTTTAACTTAATGTTAATTAACTTTATTTTTTAAATCTTGTTTTTTAGATAAACACTTTGTATTTGTATTATTGAATTGTAAATGTTCTTAAATTGAGGAATAATAAAAATATATTTATTCTACACCACTTCTTAGAGCTAGTGTAATAACTGGATATAAAGTTATGTTTTGGAAGATAAAAGAGTTAGACAAATGTAGGTAAGAACTAGGACAATTTCCGGGCTGAGCGCTTGGGTTAGGACATATAAGAGGACTAGGCTGGGTGTCGTTACTGGGGAACGGTCGTTCTTTCACAAGAACGAATGGAACAATCAAGAACAATTCCATCATTTCGCAAAAAAGAAACGAACGCATAGAACGCTGGGCTGAGCGCGACAAAGTAAGAAGGTGAGTGCTGCGGCTAGGACAGGCTAGGAGGATTGTACCTGTGGCACAGAAGAGATTTATGATGTCATGTCCAACCCGAAATAATCGATGTTGCAAGACAAGTCTAGGCTCAGGAAAACTTCTTAAACTTCCTTACATCTTTATTAATATATGGTATATTATTAATAACAATCATTATACAAACTTAATAATAAATATTAACAATGATTGTTTTTTATAAGATTTAAGAGGTATATTGATTGAAACCTATGATCAATTGGTAAAAAAATTAATAACTTCAATTTGAGTAAAATCTGCGAAATTTTGTATAAATTTAATATTAGCAACAAAATATAAGATATCTCAAAATAAATAATCCTAACATCTAGAATATATTATTCTAACTTCAGATTTACTGCAAAAAAAAATCAAGAATCAAAAAAATAGTTTGATAATCCTTAAAATGAGATTCGTCATATCGCAATTATATTTTTTAATGACATGTTGAATATACAGGAAAATATTATGATTTATTTATCCAAGGACTGCAAATGTTATTTCAACCCTATAAATTTAATGAAATATTTACAGTGGTACCCTTTAAACATCTATTTGAGAAACAAGGGGGAAGATACAAAATTGCATATATATATGACATTTTGTATAAATTTTATATCAATTTCTTGAGACAGGAACATCAGATAGATGTCTTATAGGTATCGTTCTACTCCAGAGATTCTCAGGTTTCAGCCTATACCCCCTTTCATATATCCTTTACAGTCCCTTTTAGAGACGATTATAAAGATCGTCTTATTGACAAAATTTATTGCAGCGCCGCTTTCCGAAATGGATTTTTAACTTGTAGAAAGATTTTTAACATGTAGAAAATCTTCGGGTTCTTTAAAATAAATGTTGCATATTAAATTTAAAAAAAAAATTGTCATGATAAGCGGGACACACTGCATAATATCAATATTTACTAGAACAAATTGTGTTCAATGTCATATAGAGTATCCAATAGGGTAGAGTGACTCCAGGCCTAAACAAAATGAAAAATGAAAACTGAAAAAAAATCAGTTCTTGTAACAAAACAACATCAAAACCTTATTGTTGCTCAATAAAGTGAAACTTTAAGAGGTAAGAACATGGGTAAAAAACTTTCTATATCTTTATCTTTATTTTTAATAGAAATTTTCATTTAAACCAAAAATATATTTAATAAAACAATCAATTAAATTAAAATCCACTACTTTTGATTAAATATTTATATAAAGTGTAAAAAGATCATGGATGATCATTAAAAATATGACAGCCACTAAAAGCAGAAGTATCTTAATTGTAAACATTACAGTACAGTACACTACCGTACAGTACAGTACAGTACAGTACAGTCCGGTCGGGTCCGGTCCAGTCCAGTACAGTTATATAGAGCACAGTGCTCTATGGTACAGTTCAGTACAGTTATATAGAGAACAGTGCTCTACGGTACAGTTCAGTACAGTTATATAGAGCACATTGCTCTACGGTACAGTTCAGTACAGATAAATATAGAGCACAGTGCTGTAGAGTAAAGTTGGTTTTCAATAGTTTAAAGTGCTATACAATTACACAATACACATTACACATTTGCCAAATAATTCTACATTACTGAAATGAGACATGAAATTGTTTTATACTAAATCTAAATTGACCATGAAGCAAGAAATCAAAATAGTGAGAAATCCCTTTAAATAAATATATGTTTAGACCTGAACAGGATTTGAATCCCGACAATGTTGACCACGGCTGTTGGTCAGCTCTGGTAATCCTAAACACAAGTTATTAATCAATCATTTATCAAGAATGATTGATTGAATGATAAAATGTATAAATTGGTTCATAGGTTGATTGATGGATTGATTAATTGATTGGTTAGTTGGTTGGATGTATTGATGAATTGATGAATTGATGGATTAGTTTTTGGTTGGTTGGCTGGTTGGTTGATTTATATTTTCGTCATTTTTGCTCAGACTAAGGTTTAAATGAATCGGGCATGGCGCTCTTTTTTTAAGTGAATGTTATGTGAAATTAATTCTATAATTCTAAATCCCCTTCAATCTGAAACATTTCCTTGGAAACATATTCACCCCTGAATATAGTTCAGCCAGTCAGAGAAGATTATTGTGTTTTTTATATTTACCCGGCCAATGGGAGGAGAGTTTTAATATTTACCCAGCCAATAGGAGGAGAGTTTTAATATTTACCCAGCCAATAGGAGGAGAGTTATAATATTTACCCAGCCAATAGGAGAAGAGTTTTTATATTTAACACATCCAACACGAGGAGAGTTTTCATATTTACCCAGCCAATAGAAGGAGAGTTTTAATATTTACCCAGCCAATAGGAGAGTAGATATTTACCCAGCTAATAGGAGGAAAGTTTTAATATTTACCCAGCCAATAGGAGGAGAGTAGATGCTGGTAGTGTCGGGACAGTACAGTGTAAACATACTGCTTAGCAACATCTAAATAAAATAAACATAAAGTACAATGTAAACATTCATTATGTGTACAATTACGGTGTAAATATACTGCTTAGCAACATCTAATTACAATATACATAAAGTATAATGTAAACATACAGTATGTGTACAGTTACGGTGTAAATAAACTTCTTATAGCAACATCTAAATACAATATGTGTACAGTACAGTGTAAATATACTTCTTAAAGCAAAATCTAAATACAGTATGTGTACAGTACAGTGTAAATATACTACAATGTTAACCAGAAAACTCTGGAATATGAAGTCGACTTTTAGACTTAAGCTAAGACTTTGCATAGTCCAATGAACATGAGGCTCAGCAATTGTGCAGTGTAAACAGAACTATTTCACTTACTAAGTAATTTAATAACCTACTAGTAAAATTATTTGCTTTGTAATAACATCAAATACACTTCAGTTTTACTTTAATGTCGTCTTCCAATTCTACAGTTTTCTGGTTATCACTGTACTTCTTACTAAAAATATATATATATTTTTTACAACTTTCTACCGACACCTTCAGGCTTAGTATTTATCAAACAAATTACTCTATAAATAAGAATGACTCACCCAACTGCTGTTCACCAAGTTTTGCGGCAATTTTGATATATGCGCGTAGGAAGAATCCAACCGGCCACACCCACTCCGGACCCTGGTCATACAAATGTTAAAGATCTAACATTCATATATCAATTTTGAACCAAGCCCTTACGTGTGAACTATCTCCCCCTGGAATATAAAAATTTGAACCAAGCCGTTTCTTTGAACTATTTCTCACTAAAATGTCAAATTTGAACCAAGCCCTTACTGTGAACTATCTCCCCCTAAAATGTCAAATTTGAACCAAGTCCTTACTGTAAACTTTGTCCCCCTGAAATGTCATATTTTAACCAATTCCTCGATGTGAACTGTGTCTCCCCCCCCTGACCTGATGATAGTTTGCCCCCTGTGCTACATGCGGATCTCCACTTCCGTTTCCGTTATCATAATCTCCTCTGCAAATAATCAATAAAATGGACTACTCATGAATTTTGTAACTCAGAATTAAGTTAATTATAAATTTATGAATAGATTGTTTGCCTTTATTACCTGTAAGCCCAATCTTGAGGATCTAAGGTCGCTAGCCCAAGAGGACCAAGCAGTCTTGAGGCCACAACCTGAAGGATAGATTGATACAGTGAGACTGAGAACCACAAAACTGTGGATTAGAAAGACATTAAAGCAATATTTGCCTGTTTTTGATCCTGTTACAAAGCAAATATTAAAATACAAGTTTTAAAATCACTGTTATGATATGATGGATAGAAGAATAAATGGCTAAATGAGATGGATAGATGGATAGTTAAGACAGATAGATAGATAGCTGGATAGATAGCTGGATAGATAGATGGATAGATAGAGATGGATAGATAGATGGATATATACCTGGAGTGACTGCCAGGCATGTGCAGGGTCAACTAAACCAGGGGATACTGCCAGAGCTATCACGTAGTTAGGCCTAAATATCATGTAGTTAGGTCTAAATATAATTAAGACAGGCCTAAATATCATCTAGTTAGGCCTAAATATCATGTAGTTAGGCTTAAAAAGTTAAACATCATTTAGTTATGCCTAAATGTCATGTAGTTTGGGCTATGTATCATTTAGTATTGCCTAAATATCATGTTGTTTGGGCTAAATATCATTTAGTATTGCCTGAATATCATGTAGTTAGGCCTAAATATCATTTAGTTAGTCCTAAATATCACAATACAATAGTTTAAAGTGACCCCACAATGAGGGGAAGATATCCTTGTTCTTCTATCTGAAATTGTTCAATATAAACAAGTTTCGTTTTTGACTACAGAACATGACTCATCAAATTTGAGAGAAACCTCTCAGTTGATGACTAACAATTTTTAGATACAGGTTTATCCACAGAATGAGAATATTAAGATGACCTGATCCGGGAATAGAATAGGATACTACTTACACTTTTCAGGATACAAGTACAAGATTAGGTTAGTCTCGTGTTTAAGAAAAAGAGAGGATCAAGCATTGATCTCGATATCCACCATTCTAAAGTTCCTGATAAGCTCTGATACTCTCAAAATGTGCCAATTCCAAGGTCGAATTAAGTCAACTACCTTTAAAAAAGTCTCTCAATGGCTTATTTTATATATTGACAAAGAAAGAAACAAGTTTACAGGGAATAGTTAATGTATGGAAACAGATAGTACATAATCCGTACAGTCGTCTCTGAAGTCTCATTCATTGAGGGTAACCATGTGAAAAGGTTAAAGAAAATAAAAAGGTTTCCTTTGAACAAGACGACATTTGATTATGAGGACGACGACATTAATAATTACCTGAGCTGATAGTCTGTAAATTTATGCCCACTGTTGACGCTATCCTTGTAAATTCCAGTACAGTTCACTAATCAAAGATAATCAAATGTATAGATCATTCATAATTTGATTCATCAATCAATTAATTTAAATTGAAAACAGTTCAATAATTTAACTTTATTAATTTATATTCCAATTGATTAATCTAAATTAAAAACAGTTCAATAATTTAACTTTTATCATTTATATTCCAATCGATTAATTGAAATTAAAAACAGTTCAATAATTTACCTTTAATCATTTATATTCCAATCGATTAATTTGAATTAAAAACAGTTCAATAATTTAACTCTAATCATTTATATTCCAATCGATTTCTATAATTGATCAATTCTCTGATAAATATAATTATAATTTAGGTCAGTAATCTATAAATCAATTTCTATAATTTATCAATTCAATTGATTCAATCGTTATAAACAATTTATTCAAATCAAACATGGAGAGATCACAATATGTGGGAAAATTAACAATAAGACAATAAATCGACGAGGACATACGTTACAGACAAGGACATACAGACAAGGACATACATACAAGTACATACAGACAAGAACATACAGACAAGGACATACAGACGAGGACATACAAACAAGTACATACAGACAAGGACAAACAGACAAAGACATACAGACAAGGACATACAGACAAGTACATACATAAAAGGACATACAAGGACATACAGAGAACATACAGACAAGAAAATACAGACAAGGACATACAGACAAGGACATACAGAACAGGACATACAGACAAGAACATACAGACAAGAACATACAGACAAGGAAATACAGGCAAGGACATACAGAAAAGTACATACAGACAAGGACATACAGACAAGGAAATACAGACAAGGACATACAGATAAGAACATACAGACAAGTACATACAGACAAGAACATACAGACAAGAACATACAGACAAGTACATACAGACAAGTACATACAGACAAAAACACCCAACCTTAAGTACATACAGACAAGAGCATACAGACAAGGACATACAGACAAGGACATACAAACAAGAACATACAGACAAGAACATACAGACAAGTACATACAGACAAGAACACCCAAACTTAAGTACATACAGACAGATGATTAGATGGAGAGATCGGAAAATAGATAAAGATAGAAAGATAGATAATTTGATATACGGTGATAGGCGATCAAATCAATATAATGAAGACGACTTTTATTTTTAGGTTTTAATTGTTAACAAGCCTTTTTCGAATTAAAAGTTTACTAGTAATTAAAGAGAAGCTTTTTTTAATAGACAGCTTCACTTTTTTTCCATGTTTTTGTGTATCCATGCTCTTTAAAAGCTTGATATAAATCAAAATTGAAATCGAAAGTCGTCTTTATTATATTGACATCATCGCCTACCATCGGAGTTAAATAGAGATAAAGATAAATAGATAGATAAGACAGATATATGGATAGATAGATAGATATATATATATATATATATAGATATAGATATATAAATAGAAAGATAGATATAGATATATAAATAGAAAGATAGATAAATACCTAGATGAGGGTTTGGTTCCACCTTTGCTCCTCCCTTTGATCCAACCCAGAAGTAATCCTAGATATTTACACTGATAATAATAATATCTGCAAAAGAACAATTAGAATAATTGAAATAGTAAATATCAACCATATTTGTATAATAAAAGGAGCTCAGGAACATTACAAAATTATCAATTTAAACCTACTGTAAACGTTATAGAAAACATAAAAAAATAAAACATAGAATTAGCACCGAAATGTGAAAAGCCAATACATTGTTTTTATTAGTAGATTTTGCGACTCTGTACAAAAGCAGAGACAGAGGGACGGAGGGCCTGGCAATTGAGTAACTATATGTTATCCTAGATTTATTGGCTAAACCCGATACAGTGTTCGATACATTGATCTGTCGGAGGGATCAATCGAAAGGGATATATCAATCTGTCGGAGGGATATATCGATCTGTCGGAGATATATCGATCTGTCGGAGAGATATATCGATCTGTCGGAGAGATAAATCGATCTGTCGGAGGGATAAATCGATCTGTCGAAGGGATAAATAGATCTATCGGAGGGATATATTGATCTGTCTGAGGAATATATCGATCTGTCGGAAGGATATATCGATCTGTCGGAGGGATAAATCGATCTGTCGGAGGGATGTATCGATCTGTCGGAGGGATATATCGATCTGTCGGAAGAATATATCGATCTGTCGGAGGGATATATCGATCTGTCGGAGGGATATATCGATCTGTCGGAGGGATATATCGATCTGTCGGAGGGATATATCGATCTGTCGGAGGGAAATATCGATCTGTCGGAGGGATATATCGATCTTTCGGAGGGATATATCGATCTGTCGGAGGGATATATCGATCTGTCGGAGGGATAAATCGATCTGTCGGAGGGATATATCAATCTGTCGGAGGGATATATCGATCTGTCGGAGGTGATATATCGATCTGTCGGAGGTCAAAGGTCAGAACTTTCAGAGTTGTGAATTTCAGGATTTAGCAATAAGCGTACATCTCCATATATTGTATTAATTTAATTTTTCTTTGGTATCCCGTAGTGACTTCACCCTGCAGTAGGAATAACAAAATTCAAGGGATCAAGCACTTAGCTTTTATACTGGATATCGAGATCAATTGTAGATCAATTGTAGATCAATTGTATCAAGCACTAATTGTAGAAGATTAGTGCCATGTTACACAAGTTACAATATATCAAGATCAAATGTAGAAGATTAGTGCCCTGTTACACAAGCTACAATATATCGAGATCAATTGTAGAAGATTAGGTCCATGTTACACAAAGTTACGATTTATCTAACAACACTTTTGGATTACTTCTTACAATGGAATGTTTCTTTCTTTACCTCAAAATGAAGTTTGATCTTTGAGGCCCAGGCTTCCAGAGTAACAGCTCCATCTAAAATAATTTTAAAAAAGAAAAACCTAAATTAAACTTCTAAAACAATTGCCTTTCAAATTATTTTAAAAAATTAAAATTTCATAAATAATTTCTACCTGTTCCCTTTATGCTCTGGTGCGGATAGACACTAAACAAATCAAAATAGAAAAATGCTAAGAAACCCTTTAGGATGAAGATATGGTAGTTGATTTAGTATTAAGACGACTTTTAGAATTGAAAAGTTGTCGCTTACACATGGAAAAAAGACGACCTCTAAAAATAAAAAAGGTCGGAGTGCTGCGTGGGGAGCCAACCTTACATGGAGAGCCTACTTATGTGTGTTAACCATTTCAACGTAACGTTTAAAAACAATTTTAAAACATTTAAAATTGTTAGTTTACAAAAATAAATGCACAATTGGTTCTAAAATGTATTATTTAAGGAGAAAACGTTAAAAAAATGTATTATTTAAGGGGAAAACGTTAAAAAAATGTATTATTTAAGGGGAAAACGTTAAAAAAAATGTATTATTTAAGGGGAAAACGTTAAAAAAATGTATTTCCTTGCAAATGTCGTCTTCCCTTATTAACATTAAAAACATTGCTTTTTATGACCAAAAATTGTGTTGAAAATTGTGTTGAAATGGTGACGGCAATAGGGTCTCCAGTCTCCATGCAGGGTAGGCTCTCCAGTCTCTATGCAGGGTAGGCTCTACAGTCTCCTTGCACGACATCGGTCGATAGCATTTTTCGGATTGCAAAGACGACCTTTAGAGTGAAAACCTGATGGTAGAACTAATTAAAGACAGTGTTTAAGCTACCTGAGTTT
Source organism: Eurytemora carolleeae (assembly GCF_000591075.1). Lineage (NCBI taxonomy): Eukaryota > Metazoa > Arthropoda > Copepoda > Calanoida > Temoridae > Eurytemora > Eurytemora carolleeae. The sequence goes on from NW_019402149.1 coordinate 79,974, forward strand.
TGCCAAGGAGTCTAAACAAGAATAGGAGAGCCCAACGATTTCCACAGCACTCCCATCCCGTGGAGTACTCGGCACTCCCTTATTTCCGGCCTCTGCCGAACTTCCCATTTTGTCCATCCAGGTACCACAATTACTAAAATATCAAAGAAAAAATGTTGTTATTTCTTTTTCATTCAAATGTTAGATCATTCAATGCATATAAATTGTTGAAAATAAAAGATGACTCACAAGTTTGTACTCTCCCACTAAAACCATGAATATTTCCCGCCCAATCTAACCTCGTGTTTCCTCCAAAGATAAACCCTGTCACATGATCAGTTCCAATATGGTTGGAGAACCCGGCATCCTGCATCTGGGAGTCTATTTTCTGTCCTGGAAAAATTAATCAAAGTATTTCAATCATTTTCTAAAAATATTATTCCAACATACTACTACAGTTATAACCAGAAACTCAGAAATAGAAAGACGACTTTCAGAGTCAAGTTTAACTTTAGAAAGTCTAATAAGCATGAGACACAGGGACTGCAAGATACTGCGAAATATGCTCTGAGTACACAGGCAGCCAGGATATTCAGCCTACTCCGGTCTTCCATACTCATAATAGCTCCAAAAACTATTGGAGAGAACAGCGCATACTGGAGCAGTTTCGCCGCAGCAACCCTACCCTTCCCACCCCAGCTAGTATCTCTCTGTGAGGAGGATAGAAAACTCAAGCATAATTACTGGGATACCCTTGTCAACATCACAACAAGAATTCGAGAGATGAATCGAGGTGACAATCATCCCCATATACCAACAGACATGGGGTGTTCGTATCATGCAACACAGCAAAGTGGTCGGACCCGCTAACCTCATGGAAAATTTTGCTGATCACCGACTAGTATCCTGAAAAGGCACTAAACCCAAGCAAATGCTTCATCTCTCAGACGAACTAAAACTAAAGATGGGCAAATCTATAGTGACATATTTTAAAGTGATCTACAGAATGACCGCGGACAGCTTCAGATCTAAGAATAAAGCTCTAGCTTATAGATCAACTAAAGCCAAGATCTAATGTCCCCAGTCACCAAAGTTCAGTTCAGATTCAATGTTCATTTTATAAACTATATAAACATTCCAAACTGGTTAACTATCCAACAACATACAGACGAGAAATTTTTTCCATTTCATGTTTTGTACATTTCTCGGTTTTTTCTCGTATTCTTTCATGATTTTTCTTGTTTTTTCTTATTTTTTTTCTTCTACTATGATATTAGACGAGAAGTCTTTTATTTACCCTAGACGAGAAGTCTTTTTCTACTATATTCAAAAAGAGAGGTCCTTCACATTTCATATAGGATTATATTTCATGTCTCAGTGTTGTTAAGTCTTTACTAGTTTAAATTCCACACCTTAAATTAGAGAGTATAATGCGAGCAGCAATTTGTATATGTATATGTAAATGAATAATTGTGTGTTTTTTATCATTATTACAAAATTTTCTCAAATCTGTACATTTATTGTTTCAATAAAAAGTTTGAAAGATAGAGACACAGCGACTGCACAGTGTAAAACGTCCCATTTTACTAAATTAGTGAAATAGTAGTAAAACTATTTGTCTTAAGTTACAATATCAAAGTGTTTCTAAAATGTCGTCTGTCCAACCCATTTTTTATGGTAACTAGAAATTCAAGGCGCTTAAATTTGGCTTGTCTGTTTGTTTGTTTGTTTGTTTGTTTGTATCCAATAAACGTCAAAACGGCTGAACCGATCGGGCCCAAATTTTTTGTGGGACATCTAGGGACCCCAGGGAAGGTTTATGAAAAATCAAAATTTCAAATATTTGTCTCTATCAAAATTCGATCGTCATTAAATTTTTTAAAATTTTGAAAATCCGCGAATTTTAGTAAAACTATTTGTCTTAAGTTACAATATCAAAGTGTTTCTAAAATGTCGTCTGTCCAACCCATTTTTTATGGTAATTAATGCAGTTTAAGATTCTTTTATCAAATTTTTATCAAATTGTAAATTACCTGCATTCCATTCGCGGAATTCAAGACCGTTCCAGTGTTTACAAAGCGCTTCATTGATAACATCCTAATTATTTTAAAAAAATGCAACAATTGGTTGCGAATTAATTGATTGCTTGTTGCTGTATTGGTTAATTAATTGGTTGTTCGATTGTTTATATGTATGTTGATTGCTTTTTAGTTGATTGGTTGATTTTTTGCTGATTTAAAAATGGTTGTTTTTCTGTTGATTAATGGGTTGATTGCTTCATGCTTGTTAATGTTGACTAATTGGTTGAATAAATGGCTGACTGATGATTGATGGATTGACTGGTTGGTTTACTAATTAGATAATAAATTGGTTGCTTGATTGTTGAGAAATTGGTTGATTGGTTCATGGTTGTTAATGAATTGGTTGATTGATTTAATAGAAATTGTGTAACCTGTAAAGGTTGAATTTTTTCTTCAACTGGACAATCCTAAAAAATTATTCAATAAATGATTTACCTTTAATCTAATAAATTTTAATATGGAGGGGGGGGGGCGTCATGACTACAACCCCCCCCCCGGTCGTTTTACAAAGACGACATTTTGTCCCACCTGTATATCCGATGGGAAAAGACGATTGACCGGAAGTTGAAGTATTTCCTCTCCACCTTCCTTCAGTTCTATATAGTCCAGATAAGAATAATAATTGAATAAGAATAAGAATAATAATTGAATAAGAATAAGGATAATAATTGAAGAATAAGAATAATAATTGAATAGGAATAAGAATAATAATTGAATAGGAATAAGAATAATAATTGAATAGGAATATGAATAATAATTGAATAGGAATAAGAATAATAATTGAATAGGAATATGAATAATAATTGAATAGGAATAAGAATAATAATTGAATAAGAATAAGAATAATAATTGAATAGGAATAAGAATAATAATGAATAGGAATAAGAAGAATAATTGAATAGGAATAAGAATAATAATTGAATGGGAATGGGAATGGGAACAGGAATAGGAAAAGGAATAGGAATAGGAATAGGAATAACAATAACAATAACAATAACAACAAGGGAATAATAATAATAATAATAATAACCTCAGCCACCACCAGATAGCGTCCCTGCAGTTAAACCTGGCATTTCTGCCCCCGTCCAACAGGTTCGGGATCAGACCGTGCCTTAGGGTGCAGGCATACCCTAACAAGATATCCCTAGATATATAGATAGATAGATAGATTGATATAAATAAATAGCTGATAGATAGATGGATAAACAAACAAAGAGATAGATAGACAGACAAACACACAGGTAGATGGATAAAAAGAAAGATAGATAGATAGATAGACAGATATCAAAGTTTTCACAGCAAAGTGTAATTTCCTTTATCTTATTTAATTCTAAATAATACCCACCTTGCTTCTATGAACTGTCCTGTGGTGAGAAGAAGTCCTCTAAAAAAAACATTTTTAAATCATAAAATTATTTATTTCTAACATTTTTTTTAAATGTGTCAAATACAACCTTTAAACACGTAATTAAGTTTCAATGATCAAATTGTATTCTATAAAAAATAGGTTTTTTTCTTAATTTTATCTTTATAATTGTTTTGTTGAAGTTGGTTCAATTAAAGTTAAATTAATAATCAATGATCAACTTGCATTTTTTTTCTTAATTTAATATATATATTTGTTTTCTTGTTTTTTTAAATATCTCAAGATTTAAATTACATTAAATTGCAATAAATATTAAGGTTTTGTTTGTATTTTAATATTTTCAACGCACTTTTAGACAAATTGGGATTTTATTAGAGAAAAATTATTGTTATAGAAGGAAATATGCTAAACAATTAAATGTTTCTATTTCATTTATTTTCCTCTGAAAATCATTTATTTTCCCAAATTTAGCAAATAAACCCCAACATGGTTGTTGGCAAACATTTAACATCTAGAAAAATAAGTTTAAAAAAATATAAGATGAATAATTTAAAAATGTTTCCTAAGGGCTATGAAAGTATCCCGGCCCCAGGATCTCATGTATCCGGTGGAGAAATGAGGAAGCCCCGCCGCTAAGGTTGGCGGCGGTAGCAGCGGCGGAGGTACAAGCTCCGCCGACAGAAGAGGCAGCGGGGCACTGCGCACAGCTGATAAATGGATAGGGGTGCCGCGTGCAAGACATTTCACTAGATCGGAACCTAAGTAAACACGTGGCTTAGTTTTAACTGTTTTAAGCCAGTCACATTCGCAGAGAAACCGCAAATAAAAAAATAGTTTGAAGAAACAAAAACATTGGTATTTAAGTCATACTTGCATACTGTAAGACAATGAAGAGGTACCACTGTAAATCGGATATTCACTTTTTGGCATGGAGGGTCACTTTAAAGGGACAGTAGACGTAATTTCAAATGAACCTTCATTTTAAAGAGTAGCAAGTCCGATGCAAAATGGTACCCTTGGATACTAATTATTTAGGAACTATCATGATGTTTTTCAATCTTGAAAAAGTTTTTATTTCTCACAAAATCACTTCATTGTCTTGCAGCAAACAGCTGCAAGTCACTTTTACAGATAAAACGCAATCATAAATAATCAACTTTCAAAAAGAAAATAAAGAATTTTTCATTCATTCATGATTAGTCACAGCCTAATAATAATAAATAAATCTAGTAACCCCCCTCACTTAAATCCTGTATCCGCCCCTGACAGCCTTAGTACCGTATAAAAGTTAATTACGTCTTGAGTACTTTTAAAATTTTGCAAAAATGTTTTGAAATTAAGTTTTATCTCACCTTTGCTGACAAATGGAGACATCAGTGAGAAGGACTGATCGTCAAGATAACGATAAACTCTAAATAAAAAACAAGTTTTTCTTATAATTTTATGTTGTGTTAAGATAACGATAAACTATTAATTAAAAAAAGTTTTTCTTATTATTTTATGTTGTGTCAAGAAAACGATAAACTCTAAAAAAACAAGTTTTTCTTATAATTTTATGTTGTGTCAAGATAACGATAAACTCTAAAAAAAAGTTTTTATTATTATTTTATGTTGTGTTAAGATAACGATAAACTCTAAATAAAAAAAGTTTTTATTATTATTTTATGTTGTGTCAAGATAACGATAAACTCTGAATAAAAAACAAGTTTTTCTTATTATTTTATGTTGTGTCAAGATAACGATAAACTCTGAATAAAAAACATGTTTTTCTTATTATTTTATGTTGTGTCAAGATAACGATAAACTCTAAATAAAAATTTTTCTCATTATTTTATTTTGTGTTAAGATAACGATAAACTCTAAATAAAAAAATTTTCTTATAATTTTATGTTGTGTCAATATAACGATAAACTCTAAAAAAAAGTTTTTCTCATTATTTTATGTTGTGTTAAGATAACGATAAACTTTTAATTAAAAAAAATTTTTATTATTATTTTATGTTGTGTTAAGATAACGATAAACTATTAATTAAAAAAAGTTTTTCTTATTATTTTATGTTGTGTTAAGATAATGATAAACTCTGAATAAAAAACAAGTTTTTTTTATAATTTTATGTTGTGTCAAGATAACGATAAACTCTAAAAAAAATTTTCTTATTATTTTATGTTGTGTTAAGATAACGATAAACTCTAAAAAAAAAAGTTTTTCTCATTATTTTATTTTGTGTTAAGATAACGATAAACTCTAAATAAAAAAAAAATTTCTTATTATTTTATGTTGTGTTAAGATAACGATAAACTTTTAATTAAAAAAAGTTTTTATTATTATTTTATGTTGTGTAAAGATAACGATAAACTCTAAAAAAAAAGTTTTTATTATTATTTTATGTTGTGTTAAGATAACGATAAACTCTAAATAAAAAAATTTTTTATTATTTTATGGTGTGTCAAGATAACGATAAACTCTGAATAAAAAACAAGTTTTTCTTGTTATTTTATATTTTGTCAAGATAGCGATAAACTCTGAATAAAAAACAAGTTTTTCTTATAATTTATGTTGTGTTATTGATGTGTTTTCTCACAATCTAAAGTGGGTCCCTTTCCCTTATATTTTCTTTTATGATGACAAATATTGAAAATAAGAAAACTATGATGGCGGTCTAACAAGATGAAACTTTTTAAATCACTGTAATTTAAAAAGGTTTCAAGCAGACCATATTTTGGAAATCCAAGCATTAATTTTATGAATATACTTGTTATTTGATCAAAGTACGAATAAATAACGCATGAATGGATCAAAGACGATCTTTATAAGTCTTTAAAAGTCCTGGCTTAATTTACATGTTTATCGGGACACCCTGTATTTAAGTTGTAAACCTTGAAATGATTGAGTGGAAGTATCGTGGAACAAGATAGCGGGGTAGTTTGGACACAAATCCAAACCCGACCTCTAACCAGTCTCCGAGCTCAGCTGTCCCTGTCCTAAAAAACACTCGTCTTAAAGATCATGAAAAATCCACCAAAAAAAATGTTGACGCAAAAATCAATCTTTGTTTTTGAATCAATGTTAGTGGTATAAAAAAATCCAAAATGGGGTTTTTAACAAATACGGCGGCGTCTAATCCCAATTTGGCGTCTAACCCAAAACTAAACCCGTAACTGAAAGTTTTTTTTTGTGGGGGGGGGGGGCTCACATGGTAAACAGGAGGGGGCAAAGCTCTCTCACACAGTAAAAAGGCACTTATTTGACCTTAATATTGATTTTAAAGTTATGGTCGGGATAGTGTCTAAAATCTTTAAAATGGCGACTATATTACCTGGATTTCAGTCTGCCTGAAATGTACTCCATCAACCAGTTTCCAGCCCTTAAGTTGGCCGCCAGAGGGTGTCCAAGATCATTCTCTTCAGCCACCTTAACAACCATTTCATGAGATTTTGGTCGTTAATCACGTCAAGATTATGATACAAAAGAATTTTTTGACATTTTGTTTATTTTGTGTTTTTCCAGAGTAGGTTACGTTGGCTATGACATTTTTTTTTTAGGGTAGGCAAAAAGACCAATCACTTCGTCTTTGACAGGCTAGAAGGCCGAGCGCCAAGGGTGATTCAACCTTTTTCAAAAAAAAAGGATTGAGATTCCAAAACAAAAATCAGTTAAATTTTACCTTTCGAAGAAGAGGAATAAGACCTGCTAGCCCACAGTAGGTTAAATCTCCGTATCCAGGTATACCATACACACCATACCCACACTCCTTTCCTTCCTAGTAGTACAGTACATTAGTAAAAGCATTTAAGATCTCTGTATCCAGGTATACCATACACACAGTACCCACACTCCTTTCCTTCCTAGTAGTATAGTACATTAGTAAAAGTATTTAAGATCTCCGTATCTAGGTATTCCATACACACCATACACACCATACGCACACTCCTTTCCTACCTTGTAGTACAGTACATAAGTAAAGTATTTAAGACCTCGTATCCATGTATTCCATACACACCATACCTTTACTCCTTCCCTTCCTTGTAATACAGTACATTAGTAAAAATTGAAACAAAAAACTAGTTTCTCTGCTATCTAAGGACGTCACAATATTTGATACGAAATGATGTATGCAGTAAAGTGCAAGCTGACATTTTGTAAACATAGAAACTACCAAATTACATTGCATTGGTATTGGGCATAGTTTTTGTCTATTTTTAAACATTCCAGGTTTTTAGGCTTTTAAAATGGCCTCACTAAAACTACATGCTTTTACATACATACAAATTTAATTTAGAGCATGACATTTTACAAATTTGTCTCAGTCATATGGCCTATAGTAAGTCTACCTAAGGCTTTGCTGACCGCATTGATCATGGATACACTTTGGCGGCCAGATCCCCTGTCCCCTACTTTATTGACTCTAGGGTTGACCTTTGTAAAGCTTAAAATTCAACAACATTAAATATTTTCCCCACACTATTTCTTATTCTTATATTTTTAAATCCCCACCTCATTGCACTGATATAGAGCAAACTGAATATCATTGAGAGCAAGTTGACCAATCAGAGTCTCCAGCTTCCCATAGTCCAGCTGCTCCAGGCCACTCAGGGCAGTTCTAGAATTGTTGAAGGGGCAGATAAAAATCAAGAACATTACCATTTCTTTGAGAAATATCTTATTCCCTTTAGACTGGAGGCAAATATAATTTTATGGTATGTAATAGAATATAGATATGAAGGGTCATTGTTCATTTTGGCCCGTTGACTAGCTAAATATGTTTACCTATGTTCCTGAATTGGGTTAACAGCCACCACCACAAAGCTGCCAGAGATTAAGCAGCTTAGGTCAATCTTCAGCTTCCCCTCATCAACCTTCTGGGTCAACTTTATCATATCTGAGTTCCCAATATTCACCTCAGCCCGCCAGTTTGCACATCCATTAATAAATATGTCATGCTTCTCAAAAATGAAGTTATCGTCAATCTTTACCATTTTAGCCTCCAGAAGAACCTGATCTAGTTCTCCCTCAACCTCAAGGCAAATGTCCTTATTGGTCTCCCCTGGGCTGTGATTAAACCTAGTGTGACCAATCATTATGACTGACTTTCTGGTTTTAGGACAGTGGCGAGTTACAGCTACAACATCCTTAGTGAGCTGGTCAACATACACCTCAGTGTAACCCTCCTCGGCCAATCTAATGTGAAGCTTGGTTATCTCTCGTCTAGCCACCAGCATCCCAGACTCAATATCTAGTCGGGAAAGGTTGGAATAGCTCCGGGACTCTTCAACAACATGAATGTGATGAGGAACTAGCTCATCATAGCCTCTATTGGAACCAACTGCACATGAGGCCATACTGACCAGTCCAGCTGATGGTAGCATGTCCTCAATTGTCCTTTTCTCAACTGGGCTTGGGTTGTCATGGGTCCAGTCAAGGAACAAAGCATGGGCAACTGTCCCTGTTAAACGCTGTGGTCCATGACTGGTGGAAAATGCACCAACCGGTTTCCCGCCGTATTTGTAGACTAAACGACCCAGCTCATGGCTGTTCCAGGCAGATAATCCTTCCCTAATTAGACTAGTTATTCCTAGTTTGTTAACAAATATATTGTCTTTCTCCTCACTTCCAGTAAACAGTTCTGCAACAACATATAGGTCCTTGTTCACCTTCCTTGCAGCATCCAGCATATAGCTTGCCACATGAAGCGGAGTAGAATGGCAATTATCCAAACGGATTCCATCAAACAAAGTTGCCATCTGTACCGTATACTTTTTCATGTACTCCCAAATGAAGGGAGAGTCCTCAGGTTTGTCTCCATAACGGAGTTTGACAGAGTCCCCCCAAGCCACCAACTCCCTCCTAAGGTAAACCTGGGAGCCAGGCAGAGCAAAGTTTCTAAGGGGGTCATCTCCCATCACCCATCCGTTATGTGCCATGCACAGACCACCTTCTGTCATGTACAACAGCTCCATTTCAGACTCTAAGCTTTCCTTACTTGGGCATGTAAAGTATGGAGTAACAAATTCATTTGCTGCATCGCATTTTTTATGCCTAGGTCCAGCTGGATCAATACGTTCATACCTTGCTCCCTTGAATGCATTCTCCACCCCTACCCTGAGGATGGTCTGGACCTCTTCTCCTTTGACTTTGTTTAACCAGGTCAAGGTGTCCCTAAAACCATTCACACAGAGAGCTCTTCTCTGATCCTCGGAACCAGCATCAGATCGGTTAAGGTTAAAAAGACGGAGAGCAAGTTCTAGATCCACAGTGCAACCAAATCTCCTAATAAGAAATAGGACAAATTAAAAAAAAATATTCATGTATTAAACCAAACTGTCAAGTACCAAAAACCAAGCTATCTTTTTACTCAGTTACACAAATTACTCAATCACACAAAAGTGTCTGAATTGACACATGAGTTGTTCATTTGCACATTTTATGACTTTTATGATTTATGATATCACATTTAGCTTTCTTCCAATAATCCCAATTGAGTTGATAAAAAAAAACAATTTATTTATTTACCTGTATTCGGTATCTTGAATGATCTTCAGGTGATCTAAATAAACAAAAAAAAATGTGCAGTCTGATAAAAGAACAAAAATTTTACCTTCTGATAAAAGGACAAAAAAGTACCATCTGATAAAAGAACAAAAAATGTTACCATCTGATAGAAGAAAAAAAAAAGCTATCATCTGATTAAAGAACAAAAAAATGTTACAATCTGATGAAAAAACAAAAAAATACCATCTGATAAAAGAAAAAAAAGCTAAGCTACCATCTAATAAAAGAACAAAAAAATGTTACAATCTGATGAAAAAACAAAAAAAGTACCAACTGATGAAAGAACAAAAAATGTTACCATCTGATAAAAGAACTAAAAATGTTACAATCTGATATAAGAACAAAAAAAGTACCACCTGATAAAAGAAAAAAATATCACCATCTACTAAAAGAACAAAAAATGTAACCATCTGATAAAGGAACAAATAATCTTACTATCTGATAAAAGCCACAAAAAAAACAAAAAAATTAAAATCAGTAATATTTAGCCTTTTTTACATTTCATAATAAAAAAATATTGAATTTAAAAACCTGTGATAGAAGATGTTGATTCGTCCACTGGAGTTGCATTTACAAGACTAATTTTATAATAATTGACATCCAACTATTCCATTTTAAGATTGTAAATAGAGATCATCAAATTAATTAAATCAAAAAAGGATCGAAGGTGGTTTAGTGAATCATGTCTACTTAATACTTTTACAGTGGGACCAACAAAACTGTGGACTAGGAAGACGACAGTAAAGGGAGAGAACAGCTATGTAACATATTTGAGCTGAAAGTGCAGTATTGTAGAGAACCACTTTAGAATTCATTTGATACCAATGAAACATTTTTACGGCGTAAAATTTGTAAACACGAGTGTAAAGTCGTCTGTAAGTTTCACCAGTTGTTTCAGCCAGCAAAAGGAAACGTTTTTTACAATTATTTAATAACCCGGACGGACAAAACATGTACGAATAATTAGTTTATTAACTAATTTGCTGTTTAGGAACATATTTCATCAATGAAAGCCAAAGTAGAACCGTCGAATTGATTATCTTTATCATTATTACTTTTGCTGTTACTACAATTTTTCGCAGATTTCTTTAAAATGTCGTCTTCAACATTAAAATAATGAAAACCTCCAACAAGCGACCCTAGCTGAAAGAATTTGCATAAACCTGCGAGATTTAAAAATGAATTTAAATAACTAATTTCCAATGATAGTTCTTTTTTCTCATTCTGTTTGAATACATGCCACTAGGTTGTAGAATATTTGAGGCTGGCTAAACCATCCTAACTCAATATATCCTTTAAGTACAGCAAGTTGGGTTGGCAAGCTTCACCCAAATTGCCAGGAACAATCCCTTAAGACTCTTGAACTTTAGACTGCTCATACCAGTGGACCGGAGCGCGGACGGATAGAAGCGCGAGTACGAGGTGACTCCTTGGCTGGACGGCTCTGAAGAGCTCACTCCTATCTGATCTGTCGGAAAGATCTGTCGTTTGTGCATATATTGGAAAAGCTTTATTGTTAGTATGAATATTCTTTTTTATTTCAGATAAAATGAGGTCTTGAGAAGTCTCAAGTATCCTTATCTATATTTAGAAATTGTATTTGTTACATGTGTTATTTAAGAATTATAAAAATCTTTTCTTCTGCTGGCTGAAACAGCAGGCAAAATGTTACGCTCTTATTTAAAATTGTATACCGTAAAAATGTCTCATTATTATCAAATGAATCCTGAAGTTTTCCTCTACATTACTGCACTTTTAGTTCGAATATGTTACATAGCGGGTCTCTCCCTTTAAAGTAATCAAAAGTTTGTTTGATGTTATAAAGCAAATAGTTTTACCAGTATCTTGAAAATACACTAATGTGTTTTAAGTTCATTGGACTTTTAAAAATCATAACTTGAGTCTAAAAGTCGTCTTTCATTTAAAAATTTAGCTAAGGTTTTTTTTTAATTAAGTTGACAAATAAAAATCCTTGTAATGTAACTAAGCAAATTTTTACGATGATGAAAAAATTGTTAAAAAATGAAATAAATATTATTTAAGTTCCTGGCAAACTGTTCCACTAACTTCCCAACATCAACCTGGATAATCATGATTAAAGGGGATTCTAGAGTTTAAATGTAATTTCATAATTACAAAATTTTGTGATTATCACGTTAATGTAATTTAGGTGATTATCTAATAGGGACATATGCCTTTACACATTTTATCAAACAAAAGGTGAAATGTATCGTCGTTGTGCGCGATTCTGCACAGTTCCGCGCAATGGAGTTCCGTTTTGAAACCCTAATGTATATAAATTGATAGATAGATAGATAGATAGACACCTTAAAAAGATGTTCTATCTTGGAAGATATCTGTCAAAAGATGTAGATAGATAGATGGATAGATAGATAGATAGATAGATAGATAGACAGATAGACAGATAGATAGATAGATAGATAGATAGATAGATAGATAGATAGATAGATAGATAGATAGATAGATAGATAGATAGATAGATAGATAGATAGATAGATAGATAGATACCTGAAAGAGCTGTTCTATCTGTACTCTAGGTAGATATTTGTCAAAGATGAGCTGTTGACAGATCTCTAGCTGGTGGCAGGTTTCAACAACACCTTGAGGTACTCCAGCATCTACCCAGACACCATCACCTTCACAAAGGTGTTAAAGTAACCCTCCCTACATTTAAAGATGTCAATGCTCGATTCACAGCGGTACTTTGGAAACCTCTATCTGATCAATAATTAGTAAGATATTGTCGTTTTTTATTAAAGTGTTTAATTCTAATAATAACTATTTGTTTTCCTGTAGTAGAAATACGCAAGTCTCTTTTTAAAGAAACCACAGATAAAAACGGTTTTCAAAATTATAAACTAGACAAAACTTTTAAGGGCACCGTTGTGAATCGGTCTTTACCATCTTTGCATGAGGGGTCGCTTAAAAGTACACTCACGGTCTCTTTGAGAATGCTTTGCACCTTCAAGAATTTGAGAGCGCTTCCAGTTGTTTTTTTCTTATGTCATTTTTTATATTTAAATGTTGCTTTTTCAAGACGTAATTTTTTCCGCATTCATATATCGTAAAAACTCTCTGATTTTTCTGTTTCCATTCATGGATTTCTAAAAATTAAAAAAAAAACATTTTTCCAATTTCTTTTATTTCGACCTACCATAAATCTTCCCTGGCGTCATATTAGATTAAAAAAAAAGAATTTTGACCATTTTGACGTTAATTGAAGAAAAACAAACAACAAATAAAACAGACAGACAAGCAAAACATGGATTCAGATTAACCAATATAAAGCAGTATAAAAGTAATCTTTGTCATCTTTGTCATCTTTGTCATCTTTATCATCTTTATCATCTTTATCATCTTTATCATCTTTATCATATTAATCATCTTTATCATCTTTATCATCTTTATCATCTTTATCATCTTTGTCATCTTTATCATCTTTATCATATTTATCATCTTTATCATCTTTATCATCTTCATCATCTTTATCATCTTTATCATCTTTATCATCTTTATCATCTTTATCATATTTATCATCTTTATCATCTTTATCATCTTTATCATCTTTATCAACTTTATCAACTTTATCATCTTTATCATCTTTATCATCTTTATCATCTTTATCCTCCATATCATCTTTATCAGCTTTTCTAATGTTTTCTAATAAGAAACGTCAAAACAGAGAAACATTAGAAACATTGACAGAGATACATTGACAGAGATACATTAGATACATTGGTAGAGATAAATTGACAGAGATACATTGGCAGAGATACACTGATAGAGTAACATTAGAATTGGTCACCGTGCAGATTTTAAAAAAACTAACTAAACAATAAAAATCGCCCCTTCCGCGTTTCTGTTTATAATCTTAAATGGCGCGCAAAATTTCAGAATTTATCGGTTTCATATACGCGACTCTGATTGGTTGAATTTTATACACTTTTCAGGATACAAGTACAAGATTAGGCTAGTCGCGATGTTAAGAAAAAAAAGGGTCAATCATTAATCTCGATATCCACAATTCTAAAGTTTTCAGCTCAGAACACTTTTGAAGAAAAAACAAAAACGATTTAAAACTGATTTTTTTTCGAATCAAAATAAATTTTTAATTTTCTGATATTGGTTTTACCTATATCTAACCCTAGTCTGGCGAATGCTCTATCCAGGAGGAAGGCGGGACGGAGATGGGCGGAGTTTACCAGGTTATAAGTTGCATCCGCTTCCTCCGCCAACCAAATCGTCTCATTCGCCGTATGATTAAGGACAATATCTACAATAGAGAGGATACTGTTCTCCTCCCGTAACCAGCTCAGAATATTGTCAACCTAAATTTTAAATAAATTCAAAAGAATTAAATAAATAAGCTTTTTTAATTCAATAAATAAATGAATAATTAAATAAATGAATAAATGAATAAATGAATAAATGAACAAGTGAACCAGTGAACAAGTATACAAATGAACAAGTGAACAAGTGAACAAGTGAACAAGTGAACAAGTGAACAAGTGAACAAGTGAACAAGTGAACAAGTGAACAAGTGAAAAAGTGAAACAAGTGAACAAGTGAACAAGTGAACATCATTTCGGATCGTTTATGATTATAAATTGCGATTTTCGGGGACTTATCAGTAGAAGAAAGAAAATATCAATTTTAAAAATCGTATAAACCTAATATAAAACTTTGCAATAGGAAAACACTAGGTTTTTCAGCGTTAAATCTTCGAGATAACCCAATATGATATGGGAGCCTCTGTAAATAAATAATTAAATCTGAGAGATTGAAGTTTGCAGCAGCATATTCGATCCCCTCCGCTGGAGCGGAGGCCGCCGGAGGAAAATCGTTTTCAACGGAGGTAATGTTTTTTTGTTTTGTTCACTGCTAATTAATACTTCGGAGGGACGGTAATTTACATTTAGGACACAAATTACTTTATCGGAGGGATGCAAAGTAACGCTCAGAACACAAGTTACTCCACATAATAGATGGTAATTAACTTTTGGAACACTAATTACTCCGCATGGAAGGATGTAAATTAACACTTAGGACACTAATTACTCTACCGAAGGGATGGTAATTAACACTCAGGACACTAATTACTCTACCG
>NW_019402150.1:0-5337 GCF_000591075.1 Eurytemora carolleeae
ACCGTTGTAAATTGGAAACCTTTTGAAAAGAGGGTCACTTAAAACTACGCAAACAGTCCCTTTTAATGCACCATTTTCCCTGTGCAACCTTGCTTTTTATGTGCAAAAATAATTAGCAGGATGCAATGTCATAAATATAATTTATTCATCTTTAGTTGTATTCATCTTATAAAAAGAATCTCATTCTTTTTGTGGAGTATGAAATAACTGACGCGGCCCGCCCTACCATATGTATGAGAAATATTTGTCTGATGTACAATTACCGTGTATACAATAACCTATTCTGTAAATTTCTTATACAAATGGAGTACCCGTCTGCAAGCATGTTTAATCATATGGTAGGGCGGGCCGCGTCAGTTGTATCTCCCTTATATTTTATACTCCTTGATTCTGTCTCTCCATATAAAACTGGGTACGTTTAAACGTTTTCTGCGACCAGGACAGACTTGGGAAGTTGCCTCTTAGGAAAATCTTTTTGGAAAGTACCTCCGCCATCTGCTATAGCTGTAGCAGCCGACCTCCTGTAGCTATGGAATGAATACTTTTTTGATTTATCAATATGGAGATGTGTATTGTGTACTGTGTAGCAATATCAGAAGGCACATTTCCGACCATGGTGAATGAGATCCCATTTCCTGTCCTGCAGGTCCAGGTCCCGGTCAAGGTCCAGGTCTAGGTCCAGGACATCTGCAGCACCAACTTCTCCAGTCTTCTTGGGATCCAGGAACCTGAGATTAATATACATACATACATATTACATCTATAAAATTAGGTTGATAAAAAACTAATTAAATTACTATCACTGTTATTTTCATTAATTAGATTAATATCTAGAACCGACCATCTATATATAGAACAGGTTTCTCAGGTTGCATTTTTCCTCTGGACAGTTTAAGGTCGAATCAATGGTTAAATTAACTCTTCTCAGCTCAACGTCTTTTATAGAAGTTCCTGATCCGGTCTACAGACAACCAACAACCCTGGTGTAGGGACGTAACTACAGACAACCAACAACCCTGGAGCAGGGACGGATCTACAGACAACCAACAACCTTGGAGTAGGGACGGATCTACAGACAACGAATAAGCCTGGAGTAGGGACTGATCTACAGACAACCCACAACCCTGGAGTAGGGACTGATCTACAGACAACCCACAACCCTGGAGTAGGGACTGATCTACAGACAACCCACAACCCTGGAGTAGGGACTGATCTACAAACAACCAACAATCCTGGAGTAGGGACTGATCTAAAGACAACCAACACGCCTGGAGTAGGGACGGATCCACAGACAACCAACAATCCTGGAGTAGGAACGGATCTACAGGCAACCACTAATCCTGGAGTAGGGACGGATCTACAGACAACCAACAAACCTGGAGTAGGGACCGGATCTAAAGACAACCAACAAGCCTGGAGTAGGGACGGATCTACAGACAACCAACAATTCTGGAGTAGGGAAGGATCTACAGACAACCAACATCCCTGGAGAAGGGACGGATCTACATATAAATGTCAATCCTCATCTTTATAATCATTGGTTAAGTTTGAACCTTGTCCATGCTGAGATATGGAGCAGGTGCATCCCAGTGGGGGGCTAACCATTAAATAAACACAAGAAAAATACTGCGTGCGCAGCATGGAGTTTATCTGCCGCGTATTTTTCATTAGACACTGTTGCGACGACCTTGCCGGCCTGGCGCGCCAGTGTCGCCATGTTGGGTGGACAGCTGAATACATGAATATTCAACACATCGCATCATTTATAATAAAAAATACCCCCAGATCTCAAATAATACGATTAGCCTTCATTTTTCTTCATTTTAGGACTCGTCCAAAATATGATATGGAGATGTGGGAATGCATAATACAACCTTGAGCTTAACACCCACCTATGACGTCCATTTAAACTATCTGTTGGAGCAATAATTGTTCAATAAGAATTGAATGAGAAATAGGGATTCCCATGTCTAAAATCCAAAAATGAAAGTGAGTTCGGCGCGGGGATGGGGGTCAATTGTACACTGTAAACGTTGTAACTCAATACCCATGTTTTCTTGACACTCTGTATTTAATGAAGTAAAACTGGCGGATAACAAGCTGCAGCCTAATTGTATCTTGTTAGTAGAGTTAAATCTTTAGTTTTTTTCCAGATTAAATTTAAAACAGCCATCAAACTATACTTCTTGCCATGAAACTGAATGTTGGTCTTCAGTAAAGGTTTAACTTGTTTATTTAATCTTATTTAAGTCCGAATTTAATGAATTTGAGCCGTGTCTCAAATCCACCAAAAACCGGTTTTAATTGAGCCGAGGCTGAAATCTTGAAACATTGAATACAATTTTAAGGGGAACCAATCATGTTTGACCCGATGCTTAAATTCATTAAATTCGTCCTTTGGTAAGTTTTTTAACATTGGAGGATTTGGCTTCCAAATATGTAATAAGCTTAATTTTTCAAAAAATATCAAACAAAGAGTATATTTAAAAATTCAAATACAATTAATGTACACAATACACATACGACTCTTGGACTAAATCATGAAGTTGAAGTTGAAGTTAAAACGAAACTCAGCAATTTTGCAGTGAACACAAATCCTTTTTACATAATAAGTAAATTTTTGTGTTACCGGTATAACTATTTACTTTATAACAAACATCAAATATTATTTTATCATCTTTATTTCAATTAAACAA
Organism: Eurytemora carolleeae; assembly: GCF_000591075.1. NCBI lineage: Eukaryota > Metazoa > Arthropoda > Copepoda > Calanoida > Temoridae > Eurytemora > Eurytemora carolleeae. Next base: position 2,697 of record NW_019402150.1, read on the forward strand.
GGGTTAGTTCCAGATAATGCAATATTACACGGATACATATATGCAAAACAGGATATAGCTGGTTTCTAACTGAACTGTAAAGACTAAAGAATAGGTTTATCAATAAGGACTAACTAAATCTCGTCTTCCTATTCCCCAGTTCTATGAGTCTACCTGTAGTACTTTAGTACATCTCCACAGGCAGCCGTAGTACATTTGAATTTCCGAGCCGGGTCAACCTTTTCCTTCCCGGTTTGTACCGTACCTGTGTCTATGGACAGGACTTGCCGGTGCAACAAGGTTGACTCGGTCAGACTTTATGCTTCATATAGGTTAAATTTACTTTTACAAAAGGGGCAGAGGTGCGTGTCTCAAATTCTTATTATTTTCTTCCATTGTGCAAAACAAAAGAGCTATGACACAGTCACACAAGGCACATATATTCAGCCCATGCTTATAAACAGTCTCATCAATTTTTAAGACAGGGTTGACTTTGAAGTGTCACAACGCATTAGACTTTCATTTTATAACTCACTTTTGCTTTTCTGCAGCCCTTTACTTGTACATTTTAGCATTCGATAAACCACTTGTTGTAAGCTTCGGTTTTTAAGAAGTAATTGGCAAAAGTCTCATAGATTTTTGCTTGAAAGCCTGAGACCTTTAAATCACAGTGAACTCACTTATGCTTTTCTGTAGACCTTTATATGTACTAAAAAGCACTTGTTGTTTGCTTTGGGTTTAAGAAGTAATTTTTTGTACGATTTTCAATTAGTTCAAACGATATTTTTTGTTGCATAACAAAGTTGTAGATAATTAAATGTGCAAATTTTAGTGAAAATCTTTAAAAATAAAAAGGTGGTAAAAAAATTGAAAATTTTACGCAATTTTTCTAACATTAAGGCAATATTTGGCACATTTTACTAAACAAAATTTTACTAAAATTTTATCAACTTTGATAAAATTTTACATAAAACATTTTCGAGAACCATCTCACAAAGACAGTTGGACCAAGAATTGCAAAAGACTACTACTGGAAGAACTACTACTGGAGTAGATTGACAATTTTAGAGTATTTATCTTACTTTTTTATAATCACAATTTTAGAGTATTTATCTTACTTTTTTATAATCACAATTTTTAATTCTGACCCATCGCCCCTTCCAGTGTTGGAAACCAGAAAGCAACAATTGACTTTCATCAGTCCTGTAATATCCCCTGATTTTACGCAATACAACGCTTTTAAGATTAAAGGGAGTGTTCCTTTTTTTGCGCAACATGACATGGTACAGCAGTTTCTTCATTTACAGAAAATTTATTGAAAAATCCTTTTTACATTGAATTGAAATAAAAACTCCATCATAAACTCTATTTTATTTTTGGCAACACTCCCTTCAAAATCCTTGACAAAATTACCTTAAAACAAGGTGGAGGGGAGGGTGAGGGGGGGGTTGAGTTGCAGTTTCATTAAGACCAGTAGTAGAGGGGGCTTCACTGGGCTTCCCAAAGCACAGGATGGGGGGGGGGTAATTGGTTGTAAGTTACGTTATACAAAATGCGCATCGAGGACATAGTGTGTTTGGTGGTGTAAGGGTTAGGGGAGGGGGAATGCAGTATAAGGAGGGGAAAGGGGTTGGGTGAGATTGCAATTTTGTAGCAAGAACTGCAATTACGGGGTAGGAGTTATTGCATAGTGAATATAGACTATATAGATAGATAGATAGATAGATAGAATGATAGATAGATAGATGCAAAGAATAGATAAATAGATTAAAAAGATAGATAGATAGATAGTACAAGGATGACATGTAAAACTTAAAATGCCGAAAATGCATAAAAACCTCAAAATAAAAACTCCAAAAACATGTGCTACCTATCTATCTATCTATTATCTGAAAAAATGTACTTTCTATCTATCTATCTACGATCTAAAAACATGTACTATCTATCTATCATATTATCTGAAAACATGTACTATCTTTCTATCTATCTATCTATCTATTCAGGAGCAGTGTATAGTTTATAGTTTATAGCTTATCTGTATTATCTATGCTTGATTGAAACCCTGACCGGCCCGACCGGTCAATATATTTCTACTTGTTATTAATAAAGTAGTACCATAGCAATCGTTGTTTTAGACGGACGTGTTTAGCCAGGATTAGGCTAGGAATCCAGTCAGGGTTGACTGAAGAATTAGAGTTAGAGACAATTATTGAGAACATACTTGGGACCTAGATTGTTACATATTATCTGAAAACATGTACTATCTATCTATCTATCCTTCAAGTTGTACCCCGCCTTAGCAAACTAGGGCGGGGTACAACTAACAACTAGAGCTGGGCACTACTAGCAACTAGGGCTGGGAACTACTAGCAACTAGGACTGGGCACTACTAGCAACTAGAGCGGGGTACAACTAGCAACTAGGGCTGGGCAACACTAGCAACTAGGGCTGGGCACTACTAGCAACTAGGGCTGGGCACTACTAGCAACTAGGGCTGGGCACTACTAGCAATTAGGGCTGGGCACTACTAGCAACTAGGGCTGAGCACTACTAGCAATTAGGGCTGGGCACTACTAGCAACTAGGGCTGGGCACTACTAGCAACTAGGGCTGGGCACTACTAGCAACTAGGGCTGGGCACTACTAGCAACTAGGGCTGGGCA
>NW_019402150.1:5767-39285 GCF_000591075.1 Eurytemora carolleeae
ATAAGGGACTGTGAATGTTTTAAAAGTGAACCTCTAATTAAATAGTCCCACGTACTATTCACAAGGGTACCAATTAAATTTTTTCACAAGCAATAGGAAGTCTGGAAAAGTGTTAAATTTTGAAAATTTCGGTCTTTCTCCGATCCTTTACTCCTTCATAAATCTATTTACAGATAAAAAATCAGGATATCTTCGTTCAAAGGTTTAGGGTATTGTTGTGAAGAATATGAACTTGATTGAAATTATGCTGACAGTTCCTGAAAGGTCTCGTGGCATAAATATGGCAGAATAAAAACTGTATAGAAGTTTCCCCATTATTTGATTCTTTCCATTTTTTGGTAAATTTATTGGACGTAAAATTTGTTGTTTAATTAAAAAACAAATCACTGAGGTCCTGCGTTTATAGAAGTGCTTATCCGATTTACAACGGTACCCTTTGAACCTTTGGCAATGACGGAGAAACTGTTGTAGGGGGTGATAAGGGGGTAGAGGGGGCGGGGTTAAAAAGAAAAGAAATCGTTGTATCTATATCAGATAAATTCGTTGCCAGATTTAAGCTTGGGAGTCGAGTGCAGTTTTTCAAGGTCTTTATGTTTATTGGTTTCCTACAAGGGTGTCCCAAATTCTCACAATTTATATCGGCTTCCTCACAAGGTGCCCTAATTTCTCACAAATTATAATGATTTCTCACCGGGTGTCCCAATGTATCGTTTTTTACTTCCCAAATGTGCAATTTCTCAAACTGCAACTTCCAAAGTCTGTTCTAGCCGCAGCCCTCGGCCCCTAGTCCCATCCTAGCCGCAGCTCTTGGGTCCGTTTGCCATTCTAGCCTCAGCCCTCAGCCTCGTGTCCCATTCTAGATGCAGCGCTCGCCCCCCCCCCATGAACTAACCTAATGTTTGGGAAATGCCCTTTGGAAAATGCCTTTGATTGTATATTTACATATAAAGATATACTCTAACACTTGCCTGCACGCGATACCTTTATCTAAATACATATTTCGCCTTTTATCATCCAACCACAAGGTTTATATAGACTTAACAGCTTTTTTGCAAAACTTTTAAATAATTTGCATTTTTGTTTTTCAAATTTGCAACAAGCTACTTCTTTGATTTTGATGTTTTTCAAGATTTTAATTTATGTTTAAATAAATTTTTGAATTCGACCTAATCCCTGTTTTAGGCAAAAACACCCCAAATTATAATGTCAATGAAAGGAATCATGTGAATGTAATGTTTAAGTGACCCTCCATGCAAAGATGACCTTTCCCGATTTACAACGGTACCCTTGAAACCTGTAACTGATCAATGATATGGGAGATATTATCGTTTTTCTAGGTTTATAACTGTTCTAATTATTCCATTATGATTCCCTGAAGAAGAAATCCGCAAGTAAGTTTTGTAAAGAAATCAGAATAAAATAATAATCAGTTTTCCACATATATGATTCATGCTTATCAGACAACGCTTTCATCTTTACACGTGTGTCTTTGAAAATACTAATTCACTAATTGATTACCCCCCACCCACGGTGGGGTTTTTTAGGGGGTCATAGGGGGGGGTGACTGGTTTTTCCCACAATACTCCTCTTAAAGGGAGTTACCGGCTATGTAAGGTAGTTGAACTGAGTATGCAGTGTTGTGGAAAACTTCTTTCGGATTCATTTGAGCCATATTAAACTTTTTAAAGATCTGTCCATTAGCTTTTTTTAATTATTAAATAACGACAACGAAAAATAAAGAAACCAGAATAATGAGAAAATGTAAACTAATAATTGAACAAGATTACTTATTCTCGATGATAAGATTAATTTTTATTTTCTCAACCCATGTTCCGACATCTCAGTAGTTTATTGTAGAACTTTTTTTACATTTTATGTCGTCGTTATTTAACAATTTAAAAAAACTAATTCTGAAAACGTATCCACTCCCAAAGTAGGAGTTTTGAACGTCGAATTTGCGCTCAAACTCAGGATTTACAGATCTTTAAAAAGTTTAATATGTCTCAAATGAATCCGAAAGAAGTTCATTACATTACAGACATTGTATTAATTGATATATAATTATTTCAATTTATAATTACTTTTCCCGTTCATAAATTTATCCTTCAATGAATCCTGTAATCCCGCAATATATTTAGATGTCGTCTTTGTTAACGAGAGTTTTTTTTCAGAAAAAAAGCATATATTTTGTAGATTTAGGGGCGCCAACAACACGCCAACACCTTGATTGAGTCAGAGTATAGCGTGTTGAAAAATCCTATTTTAAGAGTTTTCAATGAAATAGCTGGTTTTCGGTAGAAATTCTTAACTAAAACATTACATTTAAGCACCTTAGATACTTCTCTCAAAAAAAATTCATAAGCGGCCAAGATGTTTATGAAGCTAGACAAACTCGTCTTGGCCTTGGGTAGTTTATTAATCAAGTTTCTTCATTAGTTTAATCAAACTTTATAAACTAAACATTTTTCTGACATTTTATCCAGGACGCGTCGCGCCTCTTTCGTCTATAGTGAGGCTAATAAAACGTAAAATATAAAGACGAATGTTAGACTCTTTAAGTTATGATTTTAAATATTGAACATGAGACACAGCAATTGTGCAATATCCACAAACTCATTTCATACTTTTAAAACACTCTTTCAAGAAAAAAAAATAAAGTAGGGTGGTAGGCGATAAAATTAATATAATGGAGATAAATATTTTATTTAACTTTTAACTTTTATTTCCATGTTTTGTGTATCCATGCTATTCAAAAGATTGATATAAATCAAAATTGAAATTGAAAGTCGTCTTCATTATATTAATATAATTACCTGCCAGCGTAGCTAAAATGTCAACTGTAGGTAATATAAAGGTCGGATTGGTAAACAGTTTTACAAAAAAACAAAATATAATTATAGATAAATTTTTATGAACAGAACGTACTTAATGGATTTCAAAAAGTTTTGGGGTCAAAAATATTTTCACTGCAGCAATATACATGCAAGTCTTATTAACAGAGAAACAATTATTGAAAGTTATCAATTTTGAGGAATAAACACAAGGATATATAATTTTGCTCATACTAAAGTTTAAAAAATGGCACTATTAATTAGCGTTTTTTGAAGATTACTCAAAAGTATTGGTCTGAGGCTGTTCAATTTTTTTAACTTTTCTAACTAACACATGCTCCTCACTTTAGAATTGAAGCGGGACTTTTATACCAACTGCCTGAGTCCTCAGGCATACTGCCTGAATGCCTTATATTACCATATCTCCACTTCCGTTCATTGGATTTCGACTTTTTACAGCTATTTGGAAAGCCTTGACCTAAAGGAAGCAGATTGCACAAGAAGAAATTTTGCACAGATGCCTTGAAAGAGAATTTGCACATTTTCAGTTTTTCTTGAATTTAAATTTAGTCTTAGAAAATTTTGAAAATATTTTTGCATATTTGAATTCAGCGAGGCAAGGGCTTTTTAAAAGTGTACAATTTATCATATTTCGAGCAATTTTTGTTTTTGCACATTTTTTGCTTAATAACTTTATGAATAAATATTTGAAATTTTGCAAATTTACAAATTTTTTTGCAGATTATTTGAGTAGAGCCTAAGGGCTTTCCAAAAATGTATTAAATGTTNTATCTATCTATCTATCTATCTATCTATCTATCTATCTATCTATCTATCTATCTATCTATCTATCTATCTATCTATCTATCTATCTATCTATCTATCTATCTATCTATCTATCTATCTATCTATCTATCTATCTATCTATCTATCTATCTATCTATCTATCTATCTATCTATCTATCTATCTATCTATCTATCTATCTATCTATCTATCTATCTATCTATCTATCTATCTATCTATCTATCTATCTATCTATCTATCTATCTATCTATCTATCTATCTATCTATCTATCTATCTATCTATCTATCTATCTATCTATCTATCTATCTATCTATCTATCTATCTATCTATCTATCTATCTATCTATCTATCTATCTATCTATCTATCTATCTATCTATCTATCTATCTATCTATCTATCTATCTATCTATCTATCTATCTATCTATCTATCTATCTATCTATCTATCTATCTATCTATCTATCTATCTATCTATCTATCTATCTATCTATCTATCTATCTATCTATCTATCTATCTATCTATCTATCTATCTATCTATCTATCTATCTATCTATCTATCTATCTATCTATCTATCTATCTATCTATCTATCTATCTATCTATCTATCTATCTATCTATCTATCTATTTATCTCTTGGCCAATTGTGAATTTGATCTGATCTATTAATCTACAATGTTAGAATTTAGCGAAACAATTAAGTTTGAACAAAATGTCGTAATTTCGTGTTGATTGAGCTTAAATTCGATATTAAGTTAAACGATCTCTTTCGAAAGTTTTTTTCGATGAAATGAAAGATAAAAATTCCTAAAAAGTATATCTGGGTTAAAAATCCAAAATTCCGAGTCTACCGAATTAAATATTTTTCCGAAACAATTCCGGATTATTTCCGGAAACATAAAACCGGAATTTAGAGTCTCCATCCTGTCTATCCTTTCTATCCAACCTGTCACGAATACAATTCAAATAACAAATCTACCAAATTTACCGTGGCGTTTCTAGATTCGATTTTTAGAACATCTGGCACCACGGTCTGTCTACTGTCTACTGTCTACTGTCTACTGTCTACTGTCTACTATCTACTTTCTACTGTCTATTTTCTACTGTCTACTGTCTTCTGTCTACTGTCTACTGTCTAATGTTACAGTCTACTGCCTACTGTCTACTTTCTACTGTCTACTGTCTACTGTCTACTATCTACTGTCTACTGTCTACTTTCTACTGTCTACTGTCTACTATCTACTGTCTATTGTCTATTGTCTACTGTCTACTATCTACTGTCTACTGTCTACTGTTTACTGTCTACTGTCTACTTTCTACTATCTACTGTCTACTGTTTACTGTCTACTATCTACTGTCTAATGTCTAGGATCTTCCTTCTACTGATTGTCTACTGTCTATTATCTACAGAAATCTATTTAACATGACCTTGACGCAGTAGAGAACAACGTCGTAAGATAGTTTAAAGTAGCACGGTTTGTTTACTTCAGGTTTTCAATGATTGATCAGCTGTGTTTTAGATGTTTATTTACTCGAGCCGGATCTATCTATATAAGATCCACAATCTATCAATCTATCTATCTATCCATCCATTTCTCTATCTTTTTATCAAATGATATGCCTGCATATCTATACGATCTGTATATCCTTGTATACAGTGAATCTATCATCCCCCCCCCCTTCAATATTCATATCATCAATAAACTACCATAGTCTTTATCCTTCAAAACCCACGAATATCTTTATATTATCTTGTTTAGATTTCATGAGTAAAAATACAGCACTTACAGGGTTTTAACAACCATGATACAAGCACAATTAACAGTTTTATTTGGGTGTTCCACAGGGTTTAGTACTTGGCCCAACAATATTTCCCTCCCGCGTGGTCAGGGACTTACAAATTTTAGTGCAGATAAACTCAAATTGAGACATTGGAGTTTTTGAGACTAACTTTAAACTGACATAATTTAGGCGCATTATAGACGTAATTTCAAGTGACCCTTCATTTTAGAGTGGCATTGCCGATTCTCGACGAAACCCTTTAAACCTCCGACTGATAATGATTAAGATGTCGGCGTTTATTCACCAAAGTTGAGTCCCCAGGTTCCCACCGACAATTTGCCATGTTTCACTTTTACCATGTGACAAAGTTGCCATAGGACACTTTGCCAGTTAACAATTTGCCAGGTGATCATTTTGCCAGTTGACAATTTTGCCAGTTGACATATTTGCCAGTTGTTGACATATTTTCCAGTGACAATTTTGTCAGTCGACATATTTGCCAGTTGACATATTTGCCAGTTGACCCTTTTGCCAGTTAACACTTCGCCAGTTTACTCATTGCCAGTTAACACTTTTTTACTTGCCAGTTAAGAGTTTGCATGTATGTATGTGGGTTGTTTTTTATTTAGAAATTATTATCATTCAGTTTCTAGGAGTCCCAGCCTCACTGGGAGAAATAATTTTCAGGAAGTTTGTAAAACTACAAGTGTACAATCCAGATTCTTGGTATAGTTTGTACACAATTTTAAGAGAGACAAATATGGACAAATATGTGAATCGGACATGCCATTCTATAAATGGAGGGTCCTTTTTAGTCCCAACAAATTTGATATCTCTTACTAATCTCGCAAATCTGCCCCTTTGGTAAAAGTAAATTCAGCCTATATGAAGCATAAAGTCTGACCGCGTCAACCTTGTTTCACCGGCTAGTCCTGTCCATAGAGCTAGGTACAGTACAAACCGGGACCGGAAAGGTTGACCCGGCTCGGAAATTCAAATGTACTACGGCTGCCCGTAAATAATAATTAACACATGTGTTTTTAACTTTTATCATTTTAATTACAAACTTTTTCTGGAACCTTTAGAAAAAAACCCAATATTTGTTTCTAAATGGAAATAACGAAAGAAATTCAAAATTTCGAAAATGCTAAGTCAATTGACGGTTATAGAAGTAAAGTTACAAACACTAGGGATAAAGAAATATTCTATAAATAATTGTTCAATATAACGATCAAAATGTTGAAGTTTTTCAGGCAGGCAGTTGCATGAATTGTATTTGACCAACGGCATGAAAAAGCAGAATTTGATTTACTGCATGGAGTACTCCAGGTATTTTATCATTTTTATTTGATTTTTCATGTCTCAATTAAAAGCTTAGATCTTTGGGAAGGAATTGAGTCTTTGCCACAAATAATGTAAAAGATATTCTCGTTTTACTAGGTTTTACTAGGTTTACTAGGTTTAAAAGTATTTGATAATTGAGATATTTGTGTTTTCCAGCCTCTAAAAGTTGCTTGATCCGAGCCGGTACCACATGTACTGCATATTCGCTCCGTCGTACTGTCCAGTCTGGACAGCCCAGTGTAACAAGATTGTAAAAAGTCGACCCTGCACGTTTAATGCAACAAATGTAGCTTGGCAAGATAACAATGTTTCCTGCAGTAGAAATGCTCAAATCACTATAAAAGAAAACTAATCAGTTTTCAAAATTATAAACATTGATATCTAATTAATACTTGATCACAAAAGCTTTTGACGGTACGTGAATTGTGTTACCTTTTCATGAAATTAAGCCTACAGCCCCTTTAAGCTTGAATATTTTAATATTAAATATAAGGTTGGCCGAGGTGAAAAACCAAGATATGTGAGACCTTGACTTCTGGAAGGATTTAAAGGATAATCCGAGATTAAAGTTAAAAGGAGTTCAAAGAACCGCAGAATGTGTTCGATTTGTCCAACACTTTAAGTTATATGATTTACTAACTGGAGTACTCGGCGTTGACAAGGTTTATATTATATTTCATATCAATTCTACTTATTTTCCAGGGTGAAGTCAATAAAAAAAGAATTAAGTTTTTGTCACAAACTTAAATTTTTAAATCCCTATATTTTCAGAACCTGATGGAGTAAACCTTTGATATTTCAAACTATAGATTATGATGGATAGAATAGTCTAAGTTTAAAATATCAAAGGTTTACACCAAAAGGTTGCGAAAATAAAAGGTTTAGAAAATTTGAGTTTGTGACAAAAACTCAATTTCTTTAAACTGAACTCTTGATATATGTATTTATATCTTTGTGAGTGAAAATAATCTTTATAGTAATAATAATATCATCTTAATAATTTCATATCCAATACTTTGCAGCCGTAGTACACTTGAATTTCCGAGCCGGGTCAACCTTTTCGGTCCCAGTTTGTACTGTGTCGCCCGGACATTGGGTAAATAGGACCAGCCGGTGCAACAAGGTTGACGCGGTCAGACTTTAGGTTGAATTTACTTTTACTAGAGGGTCAGGGGTACGTGTTTGAGTCAATAAATCTAAATGATTTAATGTCTATATATATACTTTGCATGTCTGCCTGTTTGTCTGACGCGTCTGTGTGTATCCAATAAATATCAAAACAGCTCAACCGATTGGGCCCAAGTTTTGTGTGGGACCTCCCATGATTTATAATTTTGTGAAATTTTAAAAATGCGCAAAAAATATTCGAAAATCCGCGAACTTTTTTTTGTGATTGTGTTGTATTGTACGATGAAAAGATGCTCACAGATAGAGCCAAACTTAAGAGTTGAAATAGTATGTGGGCGCGAAGCGTCCTTAAAGCTTAGGGAATTAAAATTATATCCAACATATTGTGTTTTCCAATATCCAAAGACAAAATCTCTTAATGATTTAAAATTCAATATTCTAAGCTATATCTCCAAAATGATCAGACACAGGTTGTCTCAATAAACATTATAAAACGACCAAATATTATATTGTATTTGTAATCTTGTTTAAAAAAAAAAGATATTTACCTTTCAAAACAGTAAACGCACATGCCTTTGTCAAAATATGCTTTACGAGCAGTTGTTGATACGGTCCAACTAAACTACTTCATACATATTTTATGCACTAGGGTGTAGATATAGATGTACAGTGATAACCAGATAACACTGGAATAGGAAGACGACATTATAAGGATATTTAAGTGTATTTGATGGTGTTACAAAGCAAATGGTTTTACCAGTCACTTATAAAATCACTTATTTTGTGAAATAGGTCTTTTCACACTGCACAATTGCTGTGTTTCGTCGTCATTGAACTTTTTAAAGTTAAAACTTGAATCTAAAAGTTGTCTTACTATTTCCAGGGTGTTTTGGTTATCACTGTAAGTTAAATTGATCTTAAATTTTTAGAGTAACATGGACAATTCACTACGGTACCCTTGTGAGCTGTGTTTGATTAAGACAAAAATGGATGTCCACGTTTTTATTTTTTAAAACAAAATGTTTTAAATTTTGGGTTTTTTTAATTAACGAGCACATATATTTCTGCTGCAGGAACAACTGAAAAATTGTTTGAATTAAATACTTTCAAACTTCCAAGATAGAGAATCGGCGATATCTTTAACATTATTGGTCAGATAAAGGTTTGAGGGTTAGTGTTGTGAATTTTGTTAATTTTCATGTTGATTGGGACACCCTGTATTTGGTATCTTGAACCTGATCTATATATATATATATGTATATATACTGGAATTTTATAAATTCAGAAAATGATTCCAAGAAAGACCAAAACACACACTATCGTTGTTTGTATCAAATTCCGGCATGTGTGTTTAATTTAACTATCTATATACCTATCTATCTATCTATATATCTGTCTATCTATATACCTATCTATATACCTATCTATCAATATATCTATCTATCTATCTATATATCTGTATATCTATCCATCTATACCTATCTATCTATATATCTGTATATCTATCCATCTATACCTATCTATCAATCTATCTATCGGTCTATCTATATCTCAAAATATTTGTTTTTCTATCCATCTATCAAACATTTTAATCAATCTATTTTCTATCAATCCATCAACCTATCTATCTCTCTATCTATGCAAACCTCATACTCTAATTTTCTAATCCACACATCTTTGCAACTTTCTGGTAAACACATTTGATTTGTCTAAATATAATGTTCAATATCTGATTTAGCAATTTTTATAAATTAAAATTTTCAAGTTAATGGTTAAAAATTAAAGGCTAAAGCGTCACAGTAGACTCGGGTCAATTTAAATTCATACAGGACCAACTCCTTATACCAGCCTTAGTGACGCATAGCATGTACTGACACAGGACCGACTCCTTATACTAGCCTTAGTGACATGTAGCATGTACCGACACAGGGCCAACTCCTTATACCAGCCTTAGTGACGCGTAGCATGTACCGATACAGGACCAACTCCTTATACCAGCCTTAGTGACGCGTAGCATGTACCGGCACAGGACCCACTCCTTATACCAGCCTTAGTGATGCGTAGCATGTACCGGCACAGGATCGACTCCTTATACCAGCCTTAGTGATGCATAGCATGTACCGACACAGAACCAACTCCTTATACCAGCCTTAGTGACGCGTAGCATGTACCGACACAGGACCCACTCCTTATACCAGCCCTAGTGAGGCATAGCATGTACCAACACAGGACCGACTCCTCATAACAGCCTTAGAGACATGTAGCATGTACCGACACAGGACCGGCTCCTCATACCAGCCTTNGGCACAGGACCGACTCCTTATACCAGCCTTAGTGACATGTAGCATGTACCGACACAGGACCAACTCCTTATACCAGCCTTAGTGACGCATAGCATGTACTGACACAGGACCGACTCCTTATACTAGCCTTAGTGACATGTAGCATGTGCCGACACAGGACCAACTCCTTGTACCAGCCTTAGTGATGCGTAGCATGTATCGACACAGGACCAACTCCTAATACCAGCCTTTGTGACCCGTAGCATGTACCGGCACAGGACTGACTCCTTATACCAGCCTTAGTGATGCATAGCATGTACCGACACAGGACCAACTCCTTATACCAGCCTTTGTGACCCGTAGCATGTACCGGCACAGGAACGACTCCTTATACCAGCCTTAGTGATGCGTAGCATGTACCGACACAGGACCAACTCCTCATACCAGCTTTAGTGATGCGTAGCATGCACTCCTTATACCAGCCTTAGTGATGCGTAGCATGTACCGGCTCGCTTACAACTTTGATGCCGCTGCCAGACTTTTTACAGTATCCGGCATATCATAGGCCTATTCGACTGACCTCACTATCATAGTTTAGTGTAACCTTGCAGGTTAAGATATTTTAATTTATTCTATGAAGACTGATTAAAAATTCTTGTTCCTTAGTATTCAGAAAAGACTGTTACAAAATGCTACATGCATGAAAGTCTCAAATATATAAGTTTTTTAGACTATATAATAATTATAATTGTTGTAAGATAAAATTCTGATGTTAAATTATGATTGTATATCGTATTTTCAGATTGTATTTTAACTTAGAAAAGTTCTTTAATGTTAAACAAAAAAGAAAGAAAATAAATAATTATAGTTTTTGTTATTTTTAAACTTTGAGAAGAAGAGAAAGCTCTGGATGTAGCGCTTTCTTCAATTTGAAACATTGCTTGATTTTATATCCTTGCTTTAAAGGTAACTATGATCCTTCTCTAAGAATTTAAATAATCTGTTCATATTACCTGTCTCCCATGCTTAGGGAGAGCCTTTACTTTTTATAGAACAATAGAGAGGAAAAGTCGAAAATTAATGCAACTTTAATATGAGGATCAATGTGCCAATACTTTGATATATCTATATATATATATTTAGTAAACACCTACTCCATATCAAGTTCTAAAAACGTATCTATCAATGCTCAACCCGTCCGCTATCAGAGTCAACCCGGACACAACCCACCCGGCTCTAAATGCCACACAGGGACACAAGCCTAGCTATCCAACAAGCTATATATCGATCCCAAGTGATGGGGACGATCCGGTGCTCTAAGTGCCACACAGGGACACAAGCCTAACTATACAACAAGCTATATATTAATCCCAAATGATGGAGACAATCCAACCTGCTTATCAAAACAGAGTTTTAGTCTAGCTATCAACAAGCTATCGATTCCAAATTAACAGGGACAATCCACCTGAATACAAGCTTAAGGGTTTCAGGTTTACTCTCACTCAGTAAACAATACGGAGTTAATCCATAAACTTTATTTGATATCTTATGTCACAAAGTTTACATGAATTGGCGTAATTATAATTCCTATACAGTGTTATCTAAATCACATGATTAAGACAATCGCATTATGTATTTGTCATACAGTTAAAGTTTAATGTACATATTTATAAGATTAGCAAGAATTCTTATAACGCAGTTGCTGCAGTTAAGCTATCTCCGCACATGTTTATAGCGTAATTTAAGTATGTCGCATGATTTAAGCTAATCATGCTAAGCAATGAATAATGTCATTATGTCTAAGTTTACAACATTAAATCATTATAATGTACAACACGTACTGCAGGTTTGCAGAATATCACGTTTCCACGATTGTTGCTGCATATAAAGTTGTAATCTCTGTTTGTCTGTTTGTTTGTTTATTTGTCTGATCATAACTCAGGTACCCGTGGACCGCGATGTGCCTCAAATCTTGATTGGGGAATTTGGGAGAGCCGCAGGAATGTTTTTAGGTTAGTTTTCAGATTCTAAATTGAGTTGATCGACTTTTATAGCGAAAAGTTAGTTTCCCGGTAAAAATCGTATTAGTGCGGATAAACGGCGCGCGCGGTAGTAACTGTGCAACGCTGGGTTTTCATGCTAGTATTATATAAGAAGTTTGTCTATATACTAGACAGTTTGTCTATATATTAGTTAGTTTGTCAATATACTAGACAGTTTGTCTATATATCCGTTAGTTTGTCTATATACTAGACAGTACTAGACAGTTTGTCTTTATATCCGTTAGTTTGTCTATATACTAGACAGTTTGTCTAAATATCAGTTAGTTTGTCTATATACTAGACAGTACTAGACAGTTTGTCTTTATATCCTTTAGTTTGTCTATATACTAGACAGTTTGTCTATATATCAGTTAGTTTGTCTATATACTTGACAGTTTGTCTATATACTAGACTGTTTGTCTATATGTCAGTTAGTTTGTCTATATACTAGACCGTTTGTCTTTATATTTGTCATCATCATCATAATTGGATGATGATGATGATGATGATCATGATCATGATTATGATGATGATGAAAATGATAAGAATAATGATGATTATTATCATAATGATGATTATTATCATAATAATGAATATTATCATAATGATCATAAAAAAGATAATAATTATGATGATGATTTTTATGATTATCATGATGATCATAATGAATATATTAATTATGATGATGATCATGATAATGATCATAATGATTATGATGATCATGATATAGATTATAATGATGCTGCTGCTGATGATGATGATAATAATGATGATAATAATGATGATAATTATGATGCTGATGATGAATATCATGATGATGATTATTATTATCATGATGATGATAATGATGATGATGATGATGATAATGATGATGATGATGATGATGATAATGATGATAATGATGATGATCATAATGATTATGATGATCATGATGATTATGATGATCATGATGATCATGATAATCATGATGATCATGATAATGATAATGATGATGATGCTGATGATGATGATGATGATGATGATGATGATAATTATAATGATGATGATGAATATTATGATAATGATGATGATGATCATGATGATTATGATGATCATGATAATCAGGATGATCTTGATAATGATAATGATGCTGATGATGATGATGAGGATGATGATGATGATGATGATAATAGTGATGATAATTATAATGATGATGTTGAATATCATGATAATGATGATTATCATGATGATGATGATCATGATGATTATGATGATCATGGTAATGATCATGATAATGATAATGATGATGATCATCATCATCATCATCATAATGATGATCATGATCATGATAATCATGATGAACATGATAATGACAATGATGATGATGCTGCTGATGATGATGATGGATGGTGATGATAATTATAACGATGATGATGAATATCATGATAATGATGATTATCATGATGATGATGATGATGAATATCAGGATGATGATGATGATTATGATTATGATAATCATGAAGATTATGAGAATGATGAAGCTGATAATGATAGCCCTCCCGCTTTGAAAATTCAACAGACGTCAAATAATAGATGTTTGAATAAAATTCTAGATTTAAGAAAACCTGTCTCCAGATAAACGACAGTTTAGGACTTGATCAGCAACCGCGTATACAATAACCTATTCTGAATATTTCTTAGACAAATGGAATACCCGTCTGCAAAGCATGTATAATCGTATGAAATTATGAAATTTGAAAAATGTCAACCTATTAGCCCATTGTGGTGTACCTATGCTACACTCATAAAACGCTACCAGATAAAACGCTGCATTCATAACACGCTACCAAATTAAACGCTACCAGATAAAACGCTACACTCATAAAACGCTACCAGATAAAACGCTGGTAAAGAAAAAAACGCTTCTCTTGTCATTTTATATTTGCATGTTCATAAGTTCATAATATAATATGTAAACATTAATTTAAATTTTTGTTTAATTAACTAACTTAATATATAAATTGAAAATAACAATATATCTTATTTTACACGTTTATAAATAAAATTCTTTTAAATTGGCAATATGCTGCAAATTTACATCTAATTAAATCATTGTCGAACTATCAATTGCATAATTCAGACAAGAAACCTATTTAGGATTGAGAATAAGTTAACTTTTTATGTGTTATATTTTTATATTAAGTTCGACTCTAATATTATGATATTTTGATAGAGTATAGCTTTTTTTCTTTACTAACGTATTTTCTGGTAGCGTTTTATGAGTGTAGCGTTTTATCTGGTAGCGTTTTATGAGTGTAGTGTTTTATGAGTGTAGCGTTTTATGTGTGTAGCGTTTTATGAGTATAGCGTTTTATGAGTTAGCGTTTTATCTAGAAGCGTTTTATGAGTGTAGCGTTTTATTTGGTAGCGTTTTATCTGGTAGCGTTTTATGAATGTAGCGTTTTATCTGGTAGCGTTTTATGAGTGTAGCGTTTTATGAGTGTAGCGTTTTATGAGTATAGCGTTTTATGAGTTAGCGTTTTATCTAGAAGCGTTTTATGAGTGTAGTGTTTTATCTGGTTTGCTGAATATTTGGGTATGAATAAAACGAATAAAAACGTGCCTTTTGATAAAAAAAATTTCCCCAGTTCATCAAAAATAATTTTTTCCAACAGGTTTGTTTGTGCGGTATATCAAAACAATTTACAATATTTACCAATATGACAAATTTAAAATGTATAATATTATTTTATATAAATGTTAATACTCGGATTTTATCAAACTCTATTTATTTATTTTACAGGCTTTTATCTACTGAATTTTTGGGTAAAAAGAATTTTAAAGAATGAAAAACTTCTGATATCCAATTTTTCTTTTCTTTTCTTGACTACCAAAAATATTTTGTTGAAAGAAGTTATGTTCAGGGTTTTACTGAATTTTTGTTTNTGTAGATGTACATGTAGATTGTAGATGTACATGTAGATTGTAGATGTACATGTAGATTGTAGATGTACATGTAGATTGTAGATGTACATGTAGATTGTAGATGTACATGTAGATTGTAGATGTACATGTAGATTGTAGATGTACATGTAGATTGTAGATGTACATGTAGATTGTAGATGTACATGTAGATTGTAGATGTACATGTAGATTGTAGATGTACATGTAGATTGTAGATGTACATGTAGATTGTAGATGTACATGTAGATTGTAGATGTACATGTAGATTGTAGATGTACATGTAGATTGTAGATGTACATGTAGATTGTAGATGTACATGTAGATTGTAGATGTACATGTAGATTGTAGATGTACATGTAGATTGTAGATGTACATGTAGATTGTAGATGTACATGTAGATTGTAGATGTACATGTAGATTGTAGATGTACATGTAGATTGTAGATTCATCAGCTGTATGTACATGTTCAAGTTTTACGGTGGGTTTTACGGTGTCTAGTTGTTTAAAAGAAAATCGTGGAAAGGAAGCTCTTTATATAATTACAAAAAAATGTTCCCAAAAAAATTATTTGATTTGTTTTTAAGTTTACATATCTTGCCCTAGATCTTATAGATTAAATTTGTCATGGAACGTAAAATTTGAAGAGTTTTCCATTAGGTTCTGTGGAAATGGTTGTCAAATGTTTGATACTAAATAAATGCGGAAGTAAAAAATTGCGAAAGAAAATGTCCTAAAATATTGAGAAAAGTACGAAAACACTGCAAATTTGAAGCAGACCGTCACAGGTAGATAGATAGATAGAGTACAAGATAGATAGATGGATATAAAATAAAACCAAGTTTAGGAATTTAATAAAATCCATATCTGGGCATAGAAGGGGCGAGGGGGGCCAAATCTTACAAAAATCCGTCATTTTGAAATTTAAAATTTTTCCTTCATTATTACACTGTATCCCGAGATGCCAAGAAGACTTGAGGCTAGATAAAGCAGGGTCTGCCAAGGTGATATCTATCTATCTATCATTTAAAATTTGGAAGATAACCGAAGATAACCGAAGAGAAAATTCTTTTTTTTCCCTTTTTAATTTTTTTTGAAGAAAATTGTAAAAGATAGATGAGAAACAAAAATATAAGATTAATTCCAGAAAGATGACAGAATAATTACCTGAAAAATGGTTCCTTGGTTCTTGTAAACCTAGTCTTGATAAAAATGAAATGCTTAACTTTAGCGTAATTTCAAGAAATTTACACCGGTACTGACGCGGACCTCCCTAGTCCCTACCGTATGATTATACATGCTTTGCAGACGGGTATTCCATTTGTATATGAAATATTCAGAATAGGTTATTGTATACGCAGTAATTGTACATCAAACAAATATTTCTTATTCAAATTAAGTACCGTCTGCAAAGCATGTATAATCATATGGTAGGGCGAACCGCGTCAGTTGTACAGAGCTTCCCATATCGTATTAGATTATCTCCAATCTTTAACACCTAAATACGCACATTATACTAAAAAAATCTAGCATTTTCTGCAAAAAAAATTCTATTAGCCTTATTAAATTTTTTAAATGATTCATTCTTCTTAAATTTTCTGATTTGTCACCCAAATCGTAATTTAGACCCATCGACGCGGTCTAATTTGATGTGGGACACCCTGTATCTCCCTTCTATTTCATACTCCTTGGAAGATACCTGCAGCAAATACCTACTCCATAACAATTCACTCGAGACGTATCTATCCAGGTCTATTTGTTACCAAGATCAACCAGAACTAATTCTCCGATTCTAAGGGTCACACAGCCCAAATATCTACCCGTATAATTCAACGAGGTCCCAAAGCTTTGTTTCAAGCTTACTATGCTTCTGATAACTCAAACAAAAGCCGGATCTCAATCAACTAACTTTATTCAATAGCTTAGGTTACAAAGTTAACAGGAATTGACGTAGTTACAATTCCTACGATGTTATTGATATCACATGATTAAGACCAGTTTATCGCACAGTTAAAGTTTAAGGTACATGTTTAAAGGATTAAAGAGAATAGATATACCACAGTTAATCTTCTCTGTCCATGTTTTACATCGTAATTTACGTATGTCGCAAGATTTAAGCTAATCATGTTAAGTGTTCAATTAAAACGCAGTTTCAATGAATAAAATCATTATGTTCTAAGTTAAAAACATTAAATCATTTATGACGTACAACGTACTGCAAGTTTACAGAATATCATGTTTGCATGCTTTTTGCTACATCGAAGCGGGTTATTTCTGTGAGTTGCTCCATTGTTTCTTATAAGCATCAAAAGCGCAAGTCGCTCTCGTAGAGAAACAAAAAACACAAACGACTGTATCTGCAATATTTATGATAATTTTACGATGTAAAAAAATGTTCACTTGAAAAAAGGCTTACAGTCTGTGTAAAGATTGTCTGTTAAAGTATTATTAAAAAAAAAAGTGTGAATAAAAATATGGATAGGTTCGTCTAGACTCATACTGACCTTCACAGGGAATAAACCACAGGAAAGAAAGGTCAAAGACTAAATGATATAATTTACATCATATGAACTTCTTTCAAATTCTTTTATACTTTTTTTAATGGGATACACTTAAAGGGACTGTGTACAAAACTACGCATGAATAAGATTGGATGAAAACCCTATATTTTTCTCTTTAAAAAATGATTCGTTTTTCTAATTGTGCTTTCTAAACAGAAATAATTTAAGCTTCCATAACGAATCAGGGTATACCCGTATTTGAAATTACAAAAAAATCGACAGTGCCTTTAGTAAATATTTTAAATCATACATTTATCTAGCTGCACTACACAGTAATAATTACAACAGATATTAACAAAATATTAATGCAATGCATATATATAAAACTACTGAAGCAAGAGAACTTAGAGAGCTGAAAGCTGCTTTCACAAAGCCCCCTTGTAATCCTTGAAATGTATATTTTTTTTGGAGATGGTTAGTTTGAATCTTAATATTAAATATTTAAAGGAATCTGTGCCAAATCCTTGAACACACATGTATCATAAAAACCATAGAAAACATGATTCACAAAAACCATAGAAAATCATAGAAACCGTAGAAAACATAATTCATAGAAACCATAGAAAACATGATTCATAGAAACCATATAAGTTTGTTTCAGATTTTGATTTGAATAGGTGGTAACAGAGAAATGTACCAATTATACACGACGTCACAAGTGTCAAATATAACAAGGAAATCAAATTTTCTCACATTAGTTGACATGTTTTTCAAGATTGAATAAACAGAAAATAACGCACATTTAATTGCACTTATTTTACTGTAAGATAAGCACTTTATTCTAAAATTATCACTTTCATTATTTATTTTGTCGGACACAAAAACTAAATTGACACTGGGAGGGCTGAGAGACGTACCCCCCCTAAACAGAAAATATATCAGGAATATGTGTTTGAAGCCGATCAGCCCTTTACTAAACAATTCAAAAATAATAAATTGTTAAAAAAAAGGTTTTGCAATCATAAAACTCATAAAAGATGTGAACTGTACTAATAAAAAAGTGACCCTCAATCAATCAATCGAATGAAAATGTCTGACGCCCTTTAAACCTTTTTTATAATCTAGACTGAGTAAGATATCTTTGTTTTTCTAGATAAAATTTTATTATTTCTCAATAAAGTGAATTGCGTATTTATAATGCAAAGCCATTGAAAACAAACAATTTCAGAATTTAACTGTAACCATATTATACTACATTTATTATACCCAGAAACAATTTAAAGGGTACCGTTGTTAATTGGAAATTTCAATCTATTAAATTACGGCGTCAGTTCATTTCAGCTGTAAAAGAGCATTGTATGTAAACTCTGATTTTAATATTATGAAAACATAATTTAGAGACATTATTTAAACTTAAACCATTCCTATTCCAAGTATTTTGTTTTTTTTCTTAAGTTTTTAATCCAAAAATTATCGTTTTATCTATTACTAGCTGAAGGGCCCTTGGGAAAAAAATTTCTTTTTTTTAAATTCGATTTTTTTAGCCTCTATATCACCCACAGGCTAACCATGGGTGTCCACAAAAAATATCTTGTTTTATTATATAGAACTAGCTGAATACCCCGGCGTTGTCTGTGAAAAAAAAAATTTGGAAAAAAATGTGGAATTTTGTTAGCCTATATCACCCCCGGCCACACCTGAGTGTCCACAAAAAAATTCAGCCCAAACGGTCCAGCCATTTGCCGGCTATAGGGAACATATATACGAATGTCTTGTTTTATTATATAGAATAATAGATTGTAATTACATTTTCTTCTTCTTGGAAGACTTTAACGACTAATAAAGCAACATCGTAATACCAATTTATGGCCTACAGGTATGCATGTACTCTGAAAGATGTCAGTTCATTTATTCCTGTATATCATCCTCTATATAATGTTCATGTATATCAACATCAGATAAATGGGAGGCAGACCATAACGATGTTGTGCCATTAATCGTTAACATCTCTTTCCTCCCTTCAGCTTCAGGATGAATGGAAAGCGTTCATGAATATAGGAGAGAAGGATGAATGGAAAGATTGTATGAATTAAAGTGAATGAATGGATGGATGGGTGACTGGAAAGGATAGACTAATGTATGCGGAACACAGACTGGGTTTAAACAATTGATTTCAATTTAAGATACAAACATATATTTGGACAGATACATATACGGATAGATTGCTAGATACATACATAGATAGATAGATAGATAAATGAATAGATGTAAAGATATATGTGTAGATATATGTATGGATAGATAGTTAGTTAGATCGATATATAGATAGATAGATAGATAGATAGATAGATAGATAGATAGATAAATAGATGTATTGATATAAAGTGATATAGATGAATAGATAGACAGCTAGATGATAGATGAACTGATGTACATATACAAGGTTAAAATACATACGTACATATTGAAACCAGTTCTTTCTGGGCGCAATTTGTAAACAAGAATGGGTGCATCAGTGTTTGTTTAGTATCCGTTGAGGATAAAAGCATTAAATTTTGATGATTTTGATAATTCACATAATAGTTTCCTTTGACCAGAATATTTCATTCATTTTTTATGTGAAAGATGGATCCCATGTTAGGCTGTGACATCCGTGTCTTCTGCTTATATTACCGCCCAGAGACAGTACACTGCAGTACAAAAGATGAGTACACTTCTGAAATAACTTTCCTTGCATTATAACATTGTACATATAGATATATTGATGAATAGGAAATAAAGATAGATAGATAGATAGATAAATGAATAAGAAATAAAGATAGATAGATAGATAGATAAATGAATAGGAAATATAGATAAATAGATAGATAGATAAATGAATAGGAAATATAGATAAATAGATAGATAGATAGATAAATAGGAAATATAAATAGATAGATAGATAAAAAAAAATATAGAAAGATAGATAGATAGATAGATAGATAGATAGATGAATAGGAAATATAGATAGATAGATAGATGATTGGGAAATATATATGACAAGACAGATAGATTGATTGATTTAATAATCTCACACACCCATTGTGTCCATTCTTATAAAGAGAACAGAGTTTAAATCAGTATCTCAGACTTAAGTGAAGTAAATACTTATTTAAGTGCTGAAAACTGATTTTAAACAGAGATCTGAGGTTTCATGTTTGAGTTTAGATGTGTACCTGTAGGAAATCAATTATCAGTTGAATACAATATATTGTCAAGATATACATTTACATTGTGTACAATCCAGATATCCTGCAGATTCCGGTCTTAAAGGGATTTAGATGTATATGCATAAATATATATATAATAGACGCTTTGTGCTCATCTCCTATGTCAACTTTAAATGGCGTCTCTATCTGTGTACATATGCATTCTCCTCGTACAATATAAATTAATGACAAAAAATTCGTGGATTAAATATTTCTATTCGTGAATTTTTAAGTTTTAGGAAAATCTATTTTTTGGAAACAAATTTTGTGCAATTCTGAGCATTCTTAAACCTATTCTGGGTTCATGTAATTTGCCTGTTTTTTATTTTTATTTTTTGTTTTTTTTTTGTATTAATGTTGCAATGATTAAAATGTAAAAATTGTGAATTAAGATTTTTGGCCCCTCACATGAATTATAAGCATCTTTAAAATTAACTAAATCTAAGTCCCAAGAGAGACTGAACAGGGTTTTCCATAAATAATGCGACTTCAGAAAATTCAATCTCTTTTATTCTGTTCCCTGCAACTATAATTGTGCTATATTTTAATTGTTTTAGACCCAGTGAACTATTTTAATTCTTCTTTTTATATTCTTAAAGCATGGTGAATATGAAGATGGAGTAAATTCTATCTAAAAATTTCAGAAGAAATTTCGTTTATTAGTGAAAATATAATTTTTTAATGATGCTGTGATTATTGATTTAGTTACCTGTGATGGAGTTAGGTGATAAATTTATAAATTTAAAAGTTAAAAAGTTAAAGTTAGTTTTTCGAGCAAAGGAATAATTTTTAGACTCTATAAGGTTAGTAACACCATAAATGTAATCTTTTTGATGTATTTTTATGGTGTTAATTGACTTTTTGAACAAAACAATTCCAGGGGGGCAAAAAACAGCCAGGGGGGCAAAATAAAATTTTCGCGCTATGCACGAAATCTAAATGGCTAAAATCCTGTGTACGCGCCTGATAACCATTGAATTCAATTCGACGTAAGCCTATACCCCCTTTCATTTTTCGCAAACACTCCCTTTAAGGTGTCAAGGGCTGGTCCGAGCTGGTATCAACATGTATTGTGACTTTATATATTTCGAGATAAAGCATTAATCTCGATATCCACAACACTAGAGTTTTCAGCTAAAGAGGAATTAAATTCCTGGGACGTCCAAAACTACAGATTACTGCTTGACCTTCACATTCATAATTTTCAAAAGTTTTGAGCTCTGCAACATCTGTTTAATGTTTATATCAAGCAAACAAGAGGAATCAGTCTTGGAATTAGCTTACTCAGTATTCAACACTCATCACTCAAGTATTCCTCTTCAAATATTTGATACATTCTTCTAGAACTCTATAGATTAGTTATTATAACTCTCTAAACCATCTACTCTAAC
This sequence comes from Eurytemora carolleeae, assembly GCF_000591075.1. Taxonomy (NCBI): domain Eukaryota; kingdom Metazoa; phylum Arthropoda; class Copepoda; order Calanoida; family Temoridae; genus Eurytemora; species Eurytemora carolleeae. The sequence continues at coordinate 28,060 of NW_019402150.1, forward strand.
TCTCTAGACTATCTACTAAGAACTCTTTAGACTATCTACTAGAACTCTCCAGACTATCTACTAGAACTCTCTAGACTATCTACTAGAACTCTCTAGACTATCTACTAGAACTCTCTAGACTATCTACTAGAACTCTCTAGACCATCTACTAGAACTCTTTAGACTATCTAATAGAACTCTCTAGACTATCTACTAGAACTCTCTAGACTATCTACTAGAACTCTCTAGACTATCTACTAGAACTCTCTAGACTATCTACTAGAACTCTCTAGACTACCTACTAGAACTCTCTAGACTACCTACTAGAACTCTCTAGACTATCTACTAGAACTCTCTAGACTATCTACTCGAACTCTCTAGAAAGTACATTAATACAGTATGTTCCCTAGACTATTCATTTCAATTTCGAATTTTTTAAAGCTGTTAAATAAACTTTATAATGAATTAGGTGAATAAAAAACATCATTTGATTTATAGTTATAACGGAAAATCATCGTTTGTAAGTGAAAGGCATAGAGTCTATGTAAAACTAGCCTATTTCACAATTTGGTTTTCTTTTAACATTAATTTTAGATTTTTTATGAAATGATATTCCAGGGACAAAAGGTTATATAGCATAAATATGTGAAGTACACCTGCAGTATGGAAACAGTACAACAAAATAGCCGTTTTACACTTTTTTCTAGTAAATTCCCCTCTAATATATATTCTATTCTCTTTGCAATCACTGCTTGATTTTTGGTTTGCAGTTTCATATAGACTTTAGATTAATAGCTTCTTAAACCATCTCTTTATTTTATGCTGTCCATATCTGATCTGAATTGAAATTTAAAAAATTGTGGATATCGAGATTAATGCTTGATTTAATCTGGAGATTAATTAAATCTTGGGTTAATCTCTGGGAAATTATGAAATTATCTTAACAACAACCAAAAAGATTGTCGATTTTATGAGTCTAACAGCTGATCAGAAGCTGAAAAATTAAGGATAAAGCAGAACATCTAAAGTGTCCACAGTGGATAAAGAGATTAAGCAATCAGGATTAAGGATATCCAATTCAAGAGTTTTCAGCTCCGATCATCTTGTTTGTTGGTTTCTTTGTAATCAATAAACGTCAAAACGAATAAACCGATCAGGCCCAAATTATAAAATTAGAAGATTTTGCCAATTTTTGTTTTGAAAATGTGGTTTTGATGTTTATTAGTAGCTAAATCAACATATTTAGTGAAATGGGTCTAGCTGTGTTTAATCCACAATATAAGTGTTTCATATTGAAATCACTTAAACATTTTAACAAAGAGTAGTTGTCAATTAACAGCTTCTCTTTGTTTCCTTGTAATATGCTTGTTATGAATCAATGGATTATTGATATAATGGCCGACCACTGTAGTTAAATAGGTCCTAGATGAATGTATGTATATACACAATTACAAATTTAAATATCGTAATCTTATTCATAAGAATAATTCCTCCATTGATGATAACTACTTAAATCATCAACTATTGAACTCCATAAATCTTCTGTAGTTAATATATGGATTAATCTTAATAGTATAACAATCCCCCCTCCCCCTCCCCTCCCTCACGTCAATCATACAGCCTATGCTAAGGTCAAACGAGGCCTATGGCGGGGTGGAGGGGGATGGGGTCTGCATAATCCTCTCTATCTGAATATATATTCTGATATATATATATATATTATGCTTGAAGTATATAACTGTTGACCACAACGTGATTTTAACAATGTATAACAATCAGCTTAAATATAGCTCCTAATTACTAAATACAATTGATGCAAATTTTCAAATTCATGAACACATTCTTATGTATTTATAACAAAAGGTAATTATCTTAACAAATTTTCTGAGTACTTAACATACGTGACATAAAGAGAAATTAATGCTAAATTGGTACGAACGAACTACTATGCTAAAATGGTACGAATTGGTGACCTCGTGGCTTATGTAGGTTTAATTATAGAAATTCAAAACATTTTAGTTCTTTACGTTGGAGGAGATATTATTGATTTAAATCTTATTTATTTGTAATTTGATTTACAGGATAATATAGAGAATTTAAGTTTTTTAACAGTTTTTTTGTTGTAGGAAAAATTAACTAAAAGCTCTTATCATGGTTCGAATTTATGTTTTCATAATAAAACTATTTGCATGCAAATATGGGGTTTGCAAACAGTGATTTTGCATAAAATTTTACAACCTTTCTTTTGCGAAGAACACAACCTTTTTGTGAGGTTATCATTTTTTTACTTTTAGCAATTTAAACCTAAAACACAACAGTGGATATATCAATTTTTATTCTAAATAAATAATCATAATAATCGGAATACAAACTTTACATTTAAAATGCCTCCTTAAATCCTTTGATATGTGTCCAAAATGTGACCCAATGAATATACGGGTAGCCGTAGTACATAGAATTTCCGAGCCGAGTCAACCTTTACGGTCCCAGTTTCTACTGTATCGCCCGGACATTAAATAAAGCAGACACTCAATAGAACTAGCCGGTGCAACAAGGTTGACGCGGTCAGACTTTAGGTTGAATTTACTTTTACTAAAGGGTCAGAGGTGCGTGAATATTAAGTCCAACGTCAAGCTTGAGTAAATTTCTCGTAAAATTGAAATATTATATGTTTTTCATCATAACTACTCTTATTGAAGAGATATTGAGATAAACAAAAATGTTTTGATTTTCCAATATGAAACCGAATATATTTAATTTTCTTATACTTCTGTATAAAATTAAAACTATAGGAGCTACGAGGTTTTAAAGTTGTACCAGTATATCATAAAAAAGGTGTTGTTTATAAGCACTTAAAAGTTTAAGGCCTTAAATAATGAGATTCATGCCCATTTGGTAAATAGGCCTTGAAGTGCGGGTTCCAGGCCTATTATGGCCTGTTTTATGCTCCCACCTAGGTATCGATAAATTAAGCTTAATAGGCGCTATATTAGGAAACTGCAAAATAGAAAAGTCCAGAAAATACATTAATTATATCTCGCCCACCAACATAAAATCTAAATATTTAAACTTTAATAGACAATGCTAGCACGAGTTAAATGCAAAAAAAATACGGTGTTATCTGTTAGAATTAAAGAGGAAAAAATGGGTAAAAGTGTAATTTTACGATGTATTTTAAAGGCAAAAAACTGTGCAAATTTCTGTTACATGAAAATTGCACAATTAGTTTAATGCTGGGAGGTTGAATGGGGGGAACAATGGTAGAATCTAGCCTAGGGCTTGAACATGCATTAACATGCATTATGCATACAAGACTAGTGTACACTATATCGTTTAAAACTCGCGGATTTCTTGTTTTTTCAACCTCGTGAATTTTTTTATCTCAAGCTCATAATTAGCTGGAGAGAAAATGTCTTCTGTCAATTTAATGCTTAGAATATGACACGAACTGGACGGGGGGGGGGTTAGTGAACTTGTGTTTCAAGGGTAAGGTAAAAAAAGATAAAAATCTTGATAACATTTACACCATGGAGGAAGGAACGGGAAAATTATCAAGATCAAGGGGGAGCTGAGGGGGAATGTACAAAGGGAGGGGGGTTTGAAAATTAGTAAACATAACCTTGCTTAATTCAAAATTCTTTTATAAGTCATAATTTTTGCGTTTTTCTTTTCTTTAAAACGATTAAAGCTTGAAGTGGATGGATTGTAAGCAGAATATTGTATACATTATTACATATTGAGAAATTCAAATAATTTTTGCAATTTCATAAATAAAAGGTTTTTTACAAATTTCAACATTATAAATTTTAAACAAACGTTGTTGATCCTGTTTTCTTTATATCATCTGGTATCCTGGTATCCTGGTATCCTGGTATCCTGGTATCCTGGTATACTGGTATACTGGTATCCTGGTATCCAGGTATCCTGATATCCTTGTATCCAGGTATCCTGGTATCCTTGTATCCCGGCATCCTGGTATCCTGGTTTCATTGAAGAATTAATTGCAATGCACTTGTTCTGCTTGTTCTGTCCCCAAACTGTCTATTTATCTATCTATCTATCTGTTCATCTATATGTTCTATTTCTTTATTTTTCTATCTATCAGTTCATCTCTTCATCTATCTATCTATCAATTCATCTGTTCATCTATCTATCTATCCGTTTATTTATCTATCTATCTAACTATCTATCACTTTATCTATACTTCTATCTATCTATCTACTATCTATCTATCTATCTATCTATCTATCTATCTATCTATCTATCTATATATCTATATATCTATCTATCAATATATCTATCTTTCTATCTATATATCTATCTATCTGTCTGTCTATCTATCTATCAGTTCCTTTATCCCTCTATCAATTTATCTATCTATCTATTCAGTTAGCAACATATTATTTGTGAACACAAAATGTATCAAATTATAATGGCTAAAAGTATTTAAGCAAATTCCTAAGGCCCTCCAAACACCCTACGGTGGTGGGGAGGGGGTTCGGCAAGGGGGGGTGTGGGAATATACGTGAGAGCGTGAGAACAATAAACAGGGGTGCGGAGAGATAATTATGTAGAACTGATATAAGAAAAATTCCGGCTAAAATGGTTTCCCAATATGTTCAGAATATTACAAAAAAGATTTTACAAAAAAAGTAGATTTATTCTTTTTCAATGACCTTCTCCTTAATAAATTCTTGTTTTTTTTGCCGGTCTGGGTTTTCAAGTTTTTGTTTCAAAGTTTATGGTTGTCATGCTTGTTTACACATTCAATATTTGTCTATCTTTCTATCTATCTTTCAATCTATCTATCTATCTATCTATATACCTACATATCTATTTATCTACCTATATATAATATATCTATCTATCTATCTATCTAACCTCTATCTATTCTATATAACTTTCAATCTATCTACCTATCTAAATATATAGAACCTCTATCTTTCTATCTATCTTTCAATCTATCTTTCAATCTATCTATCTTTCTATCTTTCTATCTATCTATCTATCTATCTATCTATCTATCCATCTATTCATTTATTTATTTCAGAAGTTTATTCATTAATTCGTATTTTGCATAAATTAAAATATTAAAATACCAGAAACAAGAATAAGGAAACCACTATTTCAGATTTAGCTGTTCTGCTTTTGTACTTTTCCATCCTTTACAGGGTGTCAAAAATATTTGTAAAATTTGTTTTTAAATTTAGAAAACAAAACATTGTTCCGATTGTTTTCTGATTATAAAAAATGTTACGAAAAGCTTTAAAAAAAAGATAAATTTTGAATTTGCATTTCCTCCTTAAGTGTGCAGTGTGAAGTGTGCAGTGTGCAGTGTGTAGTGTGCAGTGTGCAGTGTGTAGTGTGTAGTGTGCAGTGTGTAGTGTGCAGTGTGCAGTTTGCAGTGTGCAGTGTGCAGCTACTAGATATATAAGATTAATCTTCCAAGACTTTGATAATTCATCTCCAGTTTTGCCATCTTTCGACTGTTTGTATACTGTACACAAAACTTGCTCTAGTTGCCTAAAAGTCAGGCCTTTACTTCAAAAGAACATGAGTTTTCAGCATAGTAAAACTATTTGCGTTGTAACATCATCAAATACTGTATACGCTTAAACATTGTTTTAATGTCGTCTTTCAATTTGCAGTTATATATCATTTTTAACAAGTTTGTTAAATAAATGTTTTAAAAATGCTGGTTCAGTTCAAGGGTAGGGCCGGTACGAATTTAGCAGAGGAGTCTCTATCTCTGACTTTCCTAAATTGTAATGGCGGACCGTGGAATTAGTGATGTGCCATTAGTTGGTTCGTTCTTGTGTCGTTTTATGTCTATATATCCATGTTTTTAAAATGTTTATTCTCAACATATACAACAAAACAATCCAAATACGATGCAAAAACCAACGTGTTGTAATGTTCGCTTTTGATTCGCTTTTCCTTTCATAGGATAAACATGTTGCAAATGTTAACAAAAGCAAATACAGTTGGAAGATTTATTTCATTAAAAAAATGCAGAACGATAAGAATACACTATGCACCACTCCAATGTTGGAAACTGTCGTCTCCTTAGCATATATTGATAGAATCAGCATATGACGTCACTCTTGCCTCTATGATCAGTGACGTCATATGCGGATTTTATCTATCTCTGCTAAGGAGACAACATTTTCAGTACATGGGAGCGCATCGAGCGTATACAACCTTGGTAGACGGTATTTAAAACCATTATTAAACAATATATTAGAAGGTATAATCTCTGTTTGTCTTTTTGATTGTTTATTTGTCCGATCAAAACTCAGAAATTCCGGGACCGATTCGCCTCAAAGTTTGAATGGGGAACTCGGGAGAGGAATGTTCTTAGCTTGGTTTTGAGATACTAAATTAAGTGGGTCAACTTTTAACGGGAAAAATATCTAAAATCGTAATTAACGACAAGGAGCGGGTAGACGGTGGGACTAAATATGACTCCCCTGGAACACGCTGGGTTTCCAGGTCAATTACAGAATATATTAGAAGGTGTGTGCCTCAAAGAGCTTGAAGTTAATGTGAGCTCCGCCCCTCATTTGTCATATTGACGGATTCCTAGAATTTAAAATATTCAAATCTGTTGTTTTAAAGTCAAATTACTTTTAAAAGGATTATTTACAAATGCAAAAATGACAATGGTCGATTTACAACGGTACCCTAGACAGCTTTNTCAAGTATAAATGTATATTAATATCAAGTATGTATATTAATATCAAGTATGAATATATATTAATATCAAGTATAAATGTATATTAACATCAAGTATGAATGTATATTAACATCAAGTATGAATGTATATCAATATCAAGTATGAATATTAATGTTGTTGTTTCTTTAAACTGTTTAATTTCATTTGCGGTTTCTCTGTGAATTCCTTGTTAAGAAAGCAATGACCTCACAGAAATAGAACATTTTTCGAGTCAGAAAAACGACGGTATCTTCCACATTTTTAATCAGAGTAGGGTTTCAAGAGTACCGTTGTAAATCGAGCATTGCCATCTTTGAAAACAAGGTTCAAGTTCCTTTAAACATAAACATTTAAAGAAGTGTTTTCTCCACGCCTAGATATACAGGGTAAACTACAAAGGATGAGACTTCATCAGAGACGATTGTACGGGATTTGTACAGTCCGTTTTCTTACATTCGCGATTCTTTATTTTTCCTTCACAATTTAATTTAATATTTAAAGTGTTTTATTTCGTCTTTATGATATCATTCTCTGTAGGTAACCTTGTCTGTCCGAGATCAACGTTGTGAAAAAAAGTGGTTTCCAATGAACAAATTATAAAGCTCTCCATGAAAAGTGGTCTCCGATGAAATATAATGGAGGTCTTATTGAAAAAGGGTCTCCAATGAAAAATCATGGAGCTTTTATGAAAAGGGGTCTCCTATAAAAAATCGTGGATTTTTCATGTTATGTAAAGGGGTCTCCAATGAAAAATTATCTCTGATAAAACACTAACTTTTCCCAAACTCTATTCAATCTAAGGAATTCGACGCGCCCACTTTTTTGTTTAAAGCTTGTGGCAAATTTTGTGCTTTTATGTTTAACTAAATACTTGAGATCTGTTTACCTTGAATCCTGGATACGCATACAAAATACAAAATACAAAATATCAGTGAACGAATGTTTGCTTCTAGCTGCCAACGAGGGGGTTTTATGCGTGGGCGCAACTAGATAGTTTTATGTGGGGGGGAGGGGGGATGAACATTTTGAACGACGTGAATGTTGGATACAAATCACATGTTCTAGACAGCGACAAAGTTAAGCATCAATTTTCAAGACAGGATCGACTTTATTGTTAGCTCATAACCTATTTATTTAATTTTTTGGAGACCTAAACATATACATTTCAAAACTTAAAACACTTGTTTCTAGCTTCAATAAAAAAGGAGTAATTTGGCAAAATCCTGATTATATTTGTACGGCAATGAACGCACCTTTTGGTTCACTATGAAATTGGTATATTCGCGATCCCTCTTCTGTTCTCTTTGTGTTTGCATAAATATTGTTAATTAGCATATAGAGTAGTGTAGGAGGGTAGGGGGACAGAGGGAGGGATGTGGAAGTGTTAGGAGGAATGTTGAAGTGAATAGTGAATAGAGGGATGTGGAAGTGTGGGGAGGGATGTGGAAGTATAGGGAGGGATGTGGAAGTATAGGGAGGGATGGGGAATTTTAGAGAGGAATGTGGAAGTGTAGGGAGGGATGTGGAGTATAGGGAGGGATGTGGAGTATAGGGAGGGATGTGGAAGTATAGGGAGGGATGTGGAAGTGTAGGGCGGGATATGGAAGTATAGGGAGGAATGTGGAAGTATAGGGAGGAATGTGGAAGTATAGGGAGAGATGTGGAAGTGTAGGGAAGGGAAGGGGAAGTGTAAGAAGGGATTTTGAAGTGGAGGGAGAGATATAGAAGAGTATGGAGGGATTGGGAAGTGTAGGGAGGTATGTGGAAGTGTAGAGAGGTATGTGGAAGTGTAGGGAGGGATGTGGAAGTGTAGGAAGGGATGTGGAAGTGTAGGAAGGGATGTGGAAGTGTAGGAAGGGATGTGGAAGTGTAGGAAGGGATGTGGAAGTGTAGGAAGGGATGTGGAAGTGTAGGAAGGGATGTGGAAGTGTAGGGAGGGATGNCTACACTACACTACACTACACTACACTACACTACACTACACTACACTACAATACAGGGATCCGAGGGAGGGAAGGCACACCACACCTATTTTTAATCCAACCACAATTTACGTCACAAATCACCATTATTTCGTCCGACCACACCTTTTTTCGTCCGGCATCGTTTTCATTCTTTTTTAAAGTACTTCACATTATTTTATTTGAATTTTAAGCCACGTCATGTTGTAAAAAATGATTTTAAATATTTTATCTTGTTTTCTTTATTTTTTAAAGAAAAACATCTTCTAAATGTACAAGAAAAACATCTTATGAAGGTAAATAGACATAGTACAATTCGTGCAAATCAAAACCACTTGCAATGCTCCTTTCCAAAAAAATATGTTAATATTTTGTTGTGTATTCTAAAAATCTAAAAATCACAGCTATCACCTAAAAGTTGCAGTTCAGGAGTAAAATAAGAAATTAACAGAAAAGTGTGTGGTCCAGGCGATAAATAGATATTTTACCTTTTCTGCTTAAAGTGGGCTTAAATATCACTTTATCTTTCAACAAAATGCATTTTAAACAAAGTCGAATCATATTGAATAACATGACATTGCCTCAATTATAAAAAGTGTTAAAGGACATAAAAAATACATCTAAAAACACAGTAACAACGCTCGGGCGAAAAAAGGTGTGGTCGGAAGAAAAACATGGTAAATTGTGACGTCATTTGTGGTGCGGATGAAAAATGGTGTGGTGTGCCTACAGAGTGGGTATCCGAAGTGCGGACAAAAATAAAGTTTAAGAAAAAAATGCGGGAAAATCTAGAAGTTTTTTAACATTCTGTATTATGACAATTTAGGTCAATGCAAGACTTTAAGGAAATGTTAAGACATTTGGAACACCCTGGACTAAAGTGTTTATACATTCCATACTGAGATATAATCCAGACTTACTTACTTAGCTTCTATCTCAGGTTTTTACGTGCACACATATATAAATTATATATCAAATACAGGGTTACCCACAAAGGATGATAATCTCTATTCATGTATATTCTCTAGTGTACCGTACTTACTGACCTCTGTAATATATTTGAGAACTATTATCTCTATTCATGTATATTCTCTAGTGTACCGTACTTACTGAACTCTGTAATATATTTGAGAACTATTATCTCTATTCATGTATATTCTCTAGTGTACCGTACTTACTGAACTCTGTAATATATTTGAAAACTATTATCTCTGGAGACTTTATCGAACATTGAAACAGCATCGTAATGTTTACTTCTTAAGTTATCACCACATGTGTACACCTTATTACTCCAACATCCAGCAAAGAAAATGTAAGACATGTCTCATGTTTAAAAATCCTTGAGATTGATTAACCTTTAAAGCAAAAAACTTTTTATTTTTTCAATTTTTGTTGCATAAGATCTGCAAGTCAATTGTATAGAATATAAATTAGAATATGTTTATTATTACGGTACTGTTGTGAATATATAATACTTCACTCAAGTGGAATAAGATCTGTAAGTCAATTGTATAGAATGTAAATTAGAATATGTTTATTATTACGGTACTGTTGTGAATATATAATACTTCACTCAAGTGGAATAAGATCTGTAAGTCAATTGTATAGAATATAAATTAGAATATGTGTATTATTACGGTACTGTTGTGAATATATAATACTTCACTCAAGTGGAATAAATCTTGAAACTTCATTAAATGCCAAGATGACGTATACAAAGCTCTAAAAATATTTATTTTGATAAAAAATTTTCATTTTATCAAGTACAAGCTGAAATAGTGCCCGGCGTTGCCTGGGGAATTTAAAAACACTTTGAAAAAAATTGATTTTTTTTAGCTTACAGGGTGTCCCACGAAACCTGACAGTTGGCGAATGGTTATGAATGTCTTCTTCCGTATACTGTAGTACATAATAAAGACTTTTGGCCGTTTATTTCGATAGAAAAATCTTATACTCAAATATATTTTACTTTGAAATCAATTTTATTATAAAATGACTGCCATTATTATTTCTGTGATGATAACTAATCTTTTTTGTATTAAAGAACTTAACAAATTTATGGAAGAAGACATTTAAAACTATTTACTAACTGTCATGTTTCGTGGGACACCCTGTATGTCACCTCCAGGTAACTCATGGGTTTCCTAAAAATTGTCATCCCATTATATATATGAGCCAAGAGCTTTATTATATAGATGAACTACTTTTTCCTTTTTTAAACTGCACTGTTAGAAAAACCCGCTTACAATCAACAGTATTTAGTTCACGCACCAAGCCATGAAGATCCGTTGTAATATATCAACGATAATTCTGCTTGATATCAATTTACGGCCTGTACGCTAAATTCTAATTACATTCACTTGAATTCTACTTACTTCAATCATCAGAAATCGAAGCAAGCATAATCCTGCTTACTTTAATTACAGTGATCCGGCGTTCAGACACGTACCGGCACTCAATTCAATCAGAATACTACTTGGATTCTGCATTAACCAGAATTCTGCTTACTTCAATTAAAATTCGACTCTCTTCAAGTAAATTCTAACAGAGATCAATAATGTATGTATTTAA
>NW_019402150.1:39329-45366 GCF_000591075.1 Eurytemora carolleeae
CTTATGTTCTGTTTTCACTCCTTATAACTAGTAGGTCCCAGAACTGAAAGAGTATATCTCCTCCACCAGGTCCGGGTACTCCATCCTCATCATGCCCCCCAGCTTAGTATACACGGTAAGAGAATTATAAAGACCGGGCACAGATTCAAGTATCGCCAGGCTGAATTTTTGTAGCCTTGAATATAATGATTTAAAAGTGTTTTTACTAGCTTCAGTTTACGAAGAGTATTGGGCAAATGTCTGAATAAATATATATTTCTAATCAAGACAGAATACATTTTGTAATTACCAAATTGTGCAATGTGTATGATATATTTGGTGTTGTGTAATGTGTATAGTACACTGTTCACATTTCCTGTGCTTCATGTTCACATTGGACTATTCAAAATTAATTATAAGCTGCACCTAACAGTCGTCTTTGCCTTTTTAAATTATAAACATTCTCAATAGCGTGAGGGTCTACAACATCGGGTTACATGAAGTTGAAATAAAATTATAGACTAATGCTTCTCATGAAAAATTAGAATTCGTGTTTCTACCAAGAGTTCATTTTTTAAAATCAAAAAAATTGAATATTTAAAATTTTCGAGATTTTTTGTCATTTTCCTCATCACTTTTTATGGAGTTCAAATCAGTTGAAAACAGTTGAAGAATAAGAATGTATCTAAGCAATATCAATTAAGATTTTCAATAAATTGGACAGTTTTAATATCTTACATGATTAGATCATTATTCCTAAAGTAATGTGAAAAGTATCTCAGGATAATTTATTTACTTCAGATTTCTCTCACATAGAAGTTTTAAACTACAGGGTGTCCCACGAAACATGACAGTTGGTGAATAGATAAAACGCTTCTTCATATATTTGTGAAGTTGTTTGATACCAAGGAGAATAATAGAAATATTGCACGGGAGTCATATTGTAGTAAAATTAATTTCAAAGAATTTCAGAGCAAAAGATTTTTGATATCTAATACAGTATATGGAGGAAGACATTCAAAACTACCAACTGCCATGTTTCGCGGGACACCCTGTATATGTCTCTGGGAAAGGTTTATGGACATAACTAAATGTTTTACAATGTCTGACCAATAAATTGTGTAAACTTAAAACTAGCAACGCTGTCACTCTCCGATAGTTGAATATATTTTTTAATTATCTTAAAACAGAGGCTCTTTAGTCGTAAGTTATAACTTAGCTTAAATGATCTACGGCGGCTCATTATGTTTATTTACATACGGCTGTTCTAAAATTCAAGTCAGTTCTTTGAATGTTAAAAGGGTTACAATTGTCTTGCGGTGGTAGGCGATTACAGCAATATAATGAAGACGACTTTTTATTTAAGTTTAAATTGTTAACAAGCTATTGTCGAATTGCAATTTTACAAGCAATTTAAATAAGTTTTTTAATTGACAGCTTTACTCCGTTTCCATATTTTTGTGTATCCATGCTGTTTAAAAGCTTTATATAAATCAAAATTAAACTCGAAAGTCGTCTTCATTATATTGATAAAATCGCCTACCAGCAAACATTGCTACGTCAACAAACGAATGTGCACACTTCAAATTAATGACCGAGGCATGAGTTTTCAATCGGAATTTATTTATGTACAGAGATGGGCACTGCTAAAGAAACCTTAATAAAAAAAATTATTTTTAAAATTATGAGCCATTGACATTTCGAAATATCTAACAAATTTTTTTAAATTTACGAATTTGAAATAAACCTATTCGTTATTTTGAATGAAGGCTCATAAAATTAATTCATAATAGTTAGGAGGCTTATAAAAGTCAGAAGACATTAAATGCTGAAAGCTTTTAAGCGTTAAATGCTAAATTTGTAATCAGAAAGAGAATGATGAAGAATTCATATTTATCCCTCTTAAAATTTACATCTTTCAAGTGTGATTTCTCTGTAAAGTCACTTGCTAATATTTACAGCAGAGTGAAGGGATAAAATTGAAAAAATTTGAGATTTTTCAACTTGTTAATTGACTGATTACTTGAAATACCATTTACAATTTCTTCCAAAACGAACCAAATAATGATGCCCATGTCTATTTTTGAGTTATATTCAGGGGGGGGATACAAGGGGATACAAGGGTATACATTACAATGCAGAAATTTGTCATGCAGCTAGACATGCGCAGTGCACATATGCTGTCCTACAATCCGTGACATTCACGATGCAGGGTGGACCAAAAATATTGAGAACATATTTAGGTCCGACTCTATGCAGGGTGTACCAAATATATTGGGAACATATTTAGGTCCGACTCTATGCAGGGTGGACCAAAAATATTGAGAACATATTTAGGTCCGACTCTATGCAGGGTGTGGGAACATATTTAGGTCCGACTCTATGCAGGGTGGACCAAAAATATTGAGAACATATTTAGGTCCGACTCTATGCAGGGTGGACCAAAAATATTGAGAACATATTTAGGTCCGACTCTATGCAGGGTGTACCAAATATATTGAGAACATATTTAGGTCCGACTCTATCAAATGTTTTGATTAACCAGCCACAATTCCCAGATTTTCAACTTTAAAAACACGGATAGATTTATGAGGATTTGAATCAATGGTTCAGGATTTGAACCGGTGTTGTGGGTAGTTGAGCCACCTCTCCAATTCCCAGAAAAATTTTAGTGTTATCTCATATCTCACTGTATATCTCACTGTATATCTCACTGTATATCTCACTGTATATCTCATTGTATATCTCACTGTATATCTCACTGTATATCTCACTGTAGAAAAAAATAATTTTGGTAAAGGCCTTAAATCAAAGTTTTCCTAAGGTCTTTTGGATTTTTCCTTTTCTAATGAACTTTTTTTGGTACACCCTGTGTAACGAGTATCCGCAACTGAAAGACATAAATGAATGAATTAAATTTTAAATTATGAAGAAAAAAGCCTGTGTTCCTGAAATCAACTGACCATGAACTACTGATAAAAACTGATTTAAGATTATGAAAAAAAAAACTTTATTGAATCAAGGCTAGAGTGAACAAGAACCTTATGACAATGCCCGATTTACAATGGTACCCTCAAGAACACATTAGAATTTCATGTTTTTGTTTTTTAAATCTGTTCATTTCCGTTTCCGGTTTCTCTGCCAAAGTGACTTTTTTATCAGATAAATGTTTCAGGGTTTTGTTGTGTGTGAGGAATGGCTATACAGTATCTTTGCATAAAGGGTCACTTGAAATTACGCTGACAGTCCCTTTAATAATTAAGATTGAAAACTTGAAATTACGTTGACAGTCCCTTTAATAATAAAGATTGAAAACTTGAAATTACGTTGACAGTCCCTTTAATAATTAAGATTGAAAACTTGAAATTACGTTGACTGTCCCTTTAATAATTAAGATTGAAAACTTGAAATTACGTTGACAGTCCCTTTAATAATTAAGATTGAAAACTTGAAATTACGTTGACTGTCCCTTTAATAATTAAGATTGAAAACTTGAAATTACGTTGACAGTCCCTTTAATAATTAAGATTGAAAACTTGNTAATACTTGAATATTATTCAAATAAAAATGATGAATGAGACTAAGCTCAAGGTGGAAGAGAAACACACAAACTCTTATCTTAAGATTTTTAAATCTTTCATCATAAATGTCTTAAACTCTCAAAAAGTTAAAATAATATTCAAACTTAAATCTTAAATAGATAAATAGATACATATGGAGTAGATGAATAGATGTATATGGATTGGATGAACAGATACATATGGAATGGATGAATATATGTATATGGAATGGATTAATAGATACATATGGAATGGATGAATAGATACATATAGGATGGATGTATAAATACGTATGGAATGAATGAATAGATGTATATAGAATGGATGAATAGATGTATATAAATGAATGAATAGATGTATATAGAATAGATGAATATAGATGTATATGGATTAGATAAATAGATGTATATAGAATAGTTAAATATAGATATATATAGAATGGATGAATATAAATGTATATAGAATAGTGAATATAGATGTATATGGAAAAGATGAATAGATACATGTTAAATGGATGGAAGATGCCTATGGATAGATAGATAGATAAATATATGGGCAAAACCTAAGTACCAATAAAACAGTTTTGAAATGAATAAAACAAGCGTATAAATTATGGTTTAACAGCTGGGCCAACCAACTAAAAAGTTGCGCTTTTTGCCGCGTTTTTTCTCAACTTAAAGATGAGCTTTATGTGTTAAACACGTGTGGGAGATGTGGGAAGATCTTGCTTGAGGGTAGGGGGGAGGTAGGGTAAGGGGAAGGGGGGGAGGTAGGGNGTAGGGGAAGGGGAAAGGGGAATGAGCATGGTGAGGAAATGAGTAGGGGTAGGGAAGGAGTAGGGGCAAGGTAACAGGGGGTGGATCCCAGGAGGGAGGTGTTATGGGCTGGGCAGTGGGCAGTTCTTACAGTGTAACAGTACACTGGAGTTCTTACAGTACACTGGAGTTCTTACAGTACACTGGGGTTCTTACAGTACACTGGAGTTCTTACAGTACACTGGAGTTCTTACAGTACACTGGAGTTCTTACAGAACACTGGAGTTCTTACAGTACACTGGAGATCTTACAGTACACTGGAGTTCTTACAGTACACTGGAGTTCTTACAATACACTGGAGTTCTTACAGTACACTGGAGTTCTTGCAGAGCACTGGAGTTCCGACAATACACTGGAGTTCTTACAGTACACTGAAGTTCTTACAATACGCTGGAGTTCTTACAGTACACTGGAGTTCTTACAGCACACTAGAGTTCTTACAGTACACTGGAGTTCTTACAGTACACTGGAGTTCTTACGGTACACTGGAGTTCTTACAGTACACTGGAGTTCTTACAGTACACTGGAGTTCATACAGTACATACAATTTCTGATATGGCGACACTTGATGTACATACATTTTCCGAAATGACTTTATCGGACATTGAGAGGAGGTTCGACATCGAAGTAGAGTAGGAAACAATCGGAACTGTCGACAAAGTTCGACAATTTGTATGGCGTAGTGAAATGTTTCTTGGGAGTATGCAGACGTTCTACATGTACACTGTAGCACTAACCTTAGAAACCACATTATTTACCAAAAACGGAAGTAACAAGCGTAACAAGATAATAAGAAATTTATGTTGCCTTGTTAGTGTAAGGGTGTGTGAGGGCAAAAGTTTTAGATTGACAAATTTTAGGGTGCATATCCATTAATTAAGAAACTATGTGAAAAAAAGCCTGCGAAAATAATCTCTATAAATTTGCACCAAAACTTTACAAATCTAGCAAATGCAGAAAATGTTAGATGATTTATACACGAGAAAGATTTGGTGAATATTTGCGGGTCTTTTTTCAGTTATATATCATTTTTTTCAAAAGATTTTTTAAAATTGGGAAAGAATAGAATTTTCTATCGAATTCTTAAGAGTATTTTTGCACTTGCTTAAGTAATTTATTTCAATATTTCTGAACCTAAAACATGAATCCTGCAAACTTTTTTACTCACCCTGTACATATAAAGCGCTCGTTAAACGGCTGGACCGAATTGGCGGAATTTTTTTTTGAGGAAAGCCAAGGGTACCCTGGGCACATTTATGTCAGTAGGAGGGAGTCATTCGTTTGGCGTACAGTCCCGTTTTGCCTCATATTGTCTGTATTTTTACTGTACAGCTTGCTCTGGCTAGTTGAAATTCGGCCCGGTACATGATACGATGATACGAACTGGAATGTACAGTGTGGGGGTAACATAGGCTAAAATTCAAAAAAATCTTTGAAAATTAATTTAAATTTTTTCTTTTAATATTCGTTTTAAAAAAACGCCGGACTCTTCAGCTATTACATATATATATATATACACATAATAATAATGTCTGTGGATAGATAGATAGATAAATGAGGCCAGGGTTAGAAGATGCGCGTTGAAGGTCTACTGTGCACGATTACGGGTCAATTTCGCGCTGTAGAGTTCTGTTTGCGCGCATATACACCAAGCATTGAGTCACGAGAATATTATTCTGTTCA